>NC_079446.1:23627150-23927150 GCF_903798145.1 Danio aesculapii
TTAATCAGTTGGATGTAATCAACTGATACAAGCATGTTTAATAATGATTTAAAATGTTGCTAGCCATATATATATATATATATATATATATATATATATATATATATATATATATATATATATATATATATATATATATATATATATATTGCTAGCTAATGTTTATTATTATCCTACATTTGGATGTAATGTGTTTTAAAATGTTAGCGTTGATAGATTTTGCTACTAATAGATAAACCTATGAAGGTCCTAAAATGGGTGGATTTATATGAAATAAGAATTTCTGACATCCTCAATAAAAGTCTGTGGGATTTTTCAAGTCTGATGAGTTAGTCAAAATAATGTAGTTCTATACAGAATCCAAAGGCTTTTTTTCTCTTCTTGTTGATTTTGTTTAGATGATCATGATATGCTCATTCATTTTCTTTTCCGCTTAGTCCCTTTATAAATCAGGGGTCGCCACAGCAGAATGAACCGCCAACTTATCCAGCATATGTTTTACACAGTGGATGCCCTTCCAGCTGCAATCCATCAACGGGAAACAGCCATACACACTTATTTGCAGACATACACTACGGACAATTTAGCTTACCCAATTCACCTAAATTGCATGTCTTTGGACTGTGGGGAAAAGCGGAGCACCCGGAGAAAACCCACACGAACATGGGGAGAAATCATGAAAAAGTTTTAAAAGAATGTGAAGAGTTGCAAACATCATATACTGTACATAACTTTGTAGTTTCAATGCTGTGGCCTTGAATATGGACATTTTAAGATAAGCAGGTGAGTGTTCATTATTACTATTTTAATGTTATTTCTTTCAAATTTATAAATATATTTATATTTGACAGTTCAAAATTACATTTTTTGTTCTGCTTGTTTTTGCGCCTGTAAAAATGAAAATACTGTGCATCTGCAAACCTGTAACAGCTTGGCCTGGTCCTGTACTTTGCTGTAATTTTGTTCCATTTCTTTCAACAAGGTACTCAGTCTGGAGACAAATGACAGATGATCATTTATACCAAATGTTTGCAAATAAAACATCTATTGGCACAAGAAATTCCGCTAAAAAGGTTGATTTTACTGAAGGTTTTCAGTGTCCTGGATTTCAAGCTGTTGCTGTAACTCAGTTCTCTCTTTCTTCAGCACAAAGATCTTTTGAACAGCTTTCTCATACTTTTCTTGAAGAGGAGTCAGTGACTGTGGATGAATTAGTTAGATAGAAATCATACATATTTCAATTAGACAGTTTAAATTATTCACAAATCTTTGGAATCTTTCTTTACCTCTTCGATGGTATTATAACTCTGTTCATCTGGCAGTGGTGTTTCCGGTTTATCCTTTGATCTCAAATCCTCCATGGCACTCTGCAGTTTAGTGTAAAGACACAGGTATAATCACTTTATGCACTACTAAACATATATAGTGGTGTTTCGCAATGACGCCAGTCCAAGAACAATGCAGTAAAACCAGTATTACCTTAATCTATTAAAACAAAAATATTAAAAGAACTAAAATTAAACAAAAATAAAAATGAGAAATATTACACAAAAAAGAAAACAAATATTAAAAATATAAAATCAAATTCAACTTAATTATAAAACGTATTTTTTTTTAATGAAAGCGTAAAATGTAAAAAAAAAATCTAAAATACTAATGCATACTATAATATATGAAAAATACTGAATTAACACAACTTGATTACTACAATTACTGCAATTATTAGAACATTCTGACAAAAAAATGGATACAAGGCACAAATACTTTTAACAATGACACTGCATAACAAACCTGACATGCAGGTCATTACAAAAAAATCATTTCACACCTTTATTATCCACAAATAACAAGAATTAATAATAATAAAAAAATAATACATACAATTCACACACACACATAAATACATATATACACATATACATATACATATACATATATATATATATATATATACTAACCCTGAGTCGGCTCAACTCATGCAGTCTTTCATCCAACTCATTTCTCAGGATTGTATTTGTTTCTTTCAAGGACTCGATCTCCTTCAGAAAGTCTTCTTTCTCTTTCTCCATTATCTCTGCCTGCTCCTACTCACAAGGACAGTCAATAAAGCATCTGTTTGATTTTTTTTGTAAGGTTACTATTGGTAATCTATAACATTTTAGATTAACTATGTCGTACCTGTGTTGTTATGACCAGCAGGTCCTTCTCCAGACTGCAGTCCAGGCTTGCTTCTGGGTTTTGAAAGCAGAATGGAGTGCTGGCTCCTTTGACATGCCCACTGCTGTCTACATAGCAGAACTGGTAAAACTCCCCATCTTCCTTGGGCAGATAGCTCTCTGAGGATGCAAAAATTGTTCATTAAAGGCCAACCTTATCTATCTTACCTTACCTCTATCTTATTTTACCCAATCATCCCCATCCATCGAATTGGCTCTCTCACTGTCACTCCACTCCACCAATAGCTGGTATAGTAAGCGCACTGGCGCATCATCCAAGTGGATGCTCCACACTAGTGGTGGTGTGGAGAAACACAACACCCCCAATCCCCCCACCCCCCTCTTGATTGTGAAGCGCTGTGGGTGTATAAATGCGCTATATAAATACACATTACATTACATCTGAGTCACAGTCCCCCAACACTGTGAAGGCCCCTTCATTAACATATTATATCAGAAGTTTCAAACTTTTTTCTTTATAATCAATCATTGTTAGTGTATTTTTATAATATTTGAGATTTGTTTTGTTTGATACTTTCTGTATAGGTTGTAAATGTTTCATTGATCCTTCCACCTTTTTATCATTTCATTACTTCTGCTTCCATCAACACTCACTTATCATTGAAGTAAAACTTTTAAATGGCTAATAGTCTAATAACGCTTTTAAAGCTTCTTCAGCCAATCTTAAAATTAATATACATTTTAAATATTGTAGTTATAATCATCAATTAAATTTAAAATTCATGAAATTAGAGTTTTTTTTCTCTCTGAATTTGTAGATTTTATTGTTAACTATTGCTATTTTATCATATAATTAATTTCTTAAAATGTATTTATTGTATTTATTTCAATTCAACATAAATCTGTTTAGTGTGAAATCAATAATATGAATTTAGTCAAAGATTTCAACTTGGTTAAAATATGGCAAGCTGTGAAACACAATTTTAGTTATGCATAAGTTTTTATAGTCCAGTGTTGTGTTTTGTATTTATGAAGCACCATTGTCCTGCAAGACACGACATTTCGCTCCTCTGTATGTCCACACATGTAACGGAATGACAATAAAGCTCAACTTGACTTGACAATACTAAGTAACACATTTATAAGTATGAAACACATTGAATGTATTGACAAATACTGTATATAATCCATTTTATTAAATATTTTATTAGAACTATTATTTATTCCAACCTATTATACATTATTGTAGTAGTACTGTTTTATTCACTCTTATTTTCTTTAACATATTGTTTCGTTAACATATGACTAACAAATATGCATCTCATTTATTACATCACAACAAATTTTATTTGCAAATAAAATGCAGATATGATACAATTACATTTTTCCAACAAAATTTTTATCCATCTGATCTGAATAATACAATGATGCATTATTTATTCTAGATAAAATTCTGAATTAAATATACCCTTTTATTATTTATCCTATTAATAAGAGTCTAAACATACAGTTAAAAGTCTATCAAATCACTCCAGAGCTGGAGAAATATTAAATAAATATTAAGATATTTTGATATGGAAAAACTACTCTGCCATGATCAAGTAATCTGCGCACTGTTGCTTTACACATTATTACTTGCCAAGAAAGTGCATGGCAGCAAACCAAATTCTTGAGACACTTGACACATCACAAGGTCCCCTGATATAAGAGCTCTGAGTAACATAGATGTGGTGTTCTACCTTTACTAAAATAGCAGCATGACGTCACATTCACAGCACTGATGCACCAGGAACTTTTACCTAAAGCAAATGTTGACTTCTAGAGTGACTGGAGATATTATTTACAATCCCATTTCTAAAAGAGTTGGGGCATTTAGAATAAAGTGAAATCAAGATATTATAGATAGGAGATAGATCTGGACTGCAAAACCTATGTATAAAATGTATATGGCCCTTTCATTAAAAGTAGAAACAGACAATCATGATAGATTGGGCTAAACTTTTGCTCAATCCTCAATTCCAAAAGAATTAAACACTAATTAAATTGAGGTTTCATGGGACACACTGTTTTAAACATGCCTCTGTCCCATTCTTTTGGAGTGTATTGCCAGGATAAAAAATAGTTTAACAGAATACAATTTATTTTGGCCAGAGGAAACGTTTTAAATCTTTTCTTTCTACTTTGGACAATTAAATAAAAGTTAAAGAGAATTATAGTTCACCCCAAAATTCTGCCATTATTTACTCACCCTTTATTTGTTTCAAACCTTCATGATTTTCCTTCTTCAGTTAAACACAAAGGAAGATATTTTGAACAATGTTGGAAACTTGTAACCACTGACTTCGCCTACGTAGCATTTCTTTTTACTATGGAACTCAATAGTTACAGACTTTCAGCTTTCTTCAAAAATATCTTACAAAAATAAAATATATTCAAAATATCTTCTATGTTCAGCAGATAAAAAAAATGTGAAAAATTTATAAGAAGGTTTTTCAGACCTCTGACATTTATGCAGTCGACCACAGTTTGTGTCATAGAGCGAAACACTGAAAAGGAGATTGAGAGGGAGAGAGGTATTTCCTACCTTTGAAAATCACTTGTTCAGGTTCAGCTTGGTCCAGGTGAGGGGCTTCCACCCAAACATAGTTATAATATTGTTGTGCTGAATTCCAACCAACCTGGATGATTTTAAAGACTAAATTAAACATCATTGAAAAGCAATATGGCAATGCACAACAAATAAAGCATCACAAAATATGATGTATTATCAGTAATCGATTAAAATGAGTGTCTGTTGTTGATTACTCACTTTGTAGATACCGATCCAGTCCCTGGGGTTGGGCTGCAGGTCTCCAGTGAGTGTGAACCGGCAGGTCACGGCAGTGTTCGGCGGGTATGACGGAGGAACGTCGTTAAAAACTACCTGAGCGAATGACGATGTCTCCATTATAACGATCGACTCTTCCTCCGTTCTGTCGCTCATGACGGGGTTCATGGTGGGGAACCGTCACCTTTTAATGGGTCAAAAGTTTTAGTCAAAAGATATAATGTCCGGTTTGTTTGTCTTTGTTCAAGTTATTCTTTCACTTTCAATTTTTACGTGACTACGTTTTTTACGCTTTACGTAACTAACACAAAAATAAAAGACAAATAGCATCGACTGACAAGTTTGGTTAGGTTTGATTTTGTTACCTCGGCGCGTAACGTTAGCCTAAATTAATCAAAGAAAGTTAGGTTCTAATTTAAAGACAAAACATTCTAGATCCAGCTTGTAATCTTCAAAAATTGAACTTTACACTGTGGGCAAACGCACTATTTGACACGTTTAGCCTACTAACGTTATTCGTGTTATTAGGCGATTTATAAACGTTTACAATAAACAACTGCCAGAACTAAATAGTTACCTGAACCTCCTTCGGCCGCAGTGCTGTTCGACAGGCTGTCAGAAACACGACTGTTTCTATAAATGAAACTGTAGAGTAAACAGAACCAACTGGGAGATGTAGTTCTGAGCACACGAGAGAGACTGATGGGGATTCCCGTTTATTATGTCATACAGGGTGTGAATTATAGACTGAGAATAGCTCTCAGAAATATTATTTCTTAATTCTTAGGTTAAAACATTGATATTGTGTTGTTAAAATCCGAATGTAAAGGAATTTATATGAATAACTGTTATATCGCTATGAATAAGAGTGAATATAAACATTTTTAGCAATAAAAAAATCTTACGAATTATTTCTTTTTGCTTACAGTTCTTCAAATGATCATAAAGAATCCGGTTTTTGCAATTTAAAAAAAAAAGAAAGAAAAAAAGAAAAATAATGACATCCATTGGAACTATAAATACTATAAAAAGAGTATTGTCAAGTACCCATTCTCTAGATTTGGTCCTCTGCTTTAGACCAATCCCAGTGCACACACATGAATGAGAAGTGAGAGCACACATAGTGAGCATACACCCAGCGCCTGGGAGCAATTTAGGGATCGGAGTCTTGTTCAGGGGCACCTCAGGTGGGTATCAAAAATGACGAGACTGCGGTTCATTCACTCCCCCATCATCAATTCCTGCTGGGCCTGGGAATCAAACTTGCAACCTTTCAATTACAAGTCCAACTCTAACCATTAGGCCACAAATGCCCCCTATAGAAGGCAATGACTGTTTTTCCCCAACACTCTTTGAATATATCTTCCTGTGTTCAAAAGAAAATGAGTAAACCATGACAATTTTCATTTTTGGGAGAACTATATATATATATATATATATATATATATATATATATATATATATATATATATATATATATATATATATATATATATATATATATATATACACACACACACACACACAGTGACTTCACTATACACTCAAATGGCCTTCAGTTACCAGTCTTAAGGTTGAGAGTTCAAGGCTTCTTGAGATCCAAAAAAAAAAGAATTTACAAGAATTGTGTATTTTCTCAGGAAAATACACAAAGAACTGAAAGAAATAATGGCAAACGTTTTAAAAAAAAAAGCCATCACAAAATCTGCCAAGGTTGAAAATTCTGCAGGGACTGATAGATCACCCTTGGGATGTGCTGGAACAGGATAAGTGCAGATAAGTGGTTTGTTTGGCGCAATTATTTACAAATGTCTACAAATTTTTTTTTTTATAAATCAAATTGCATCTATTTTAATAATTGCATCAAACGAACCAACTGCATCATACAGATTGACTTGCTTTACAAAGCATACACACATAACACTTGCTAATAAATGAAGGAGGGAAAGATACTACAAAACAATCAAATATATAATATGTACTTTATTTTAAAAAAATGACAATTTTACACCAGAATGACTAAAATGTGGCAGTTAGTCCTCAGTGAAAGCAGATAAACTGCACTCTTGGTGACTTTAACTGTTGGTCAAGAAAAGGCACCAAGGTTGAGGCACTGAACAAATAACTGTACATAAGCATTTCTTAAAAATGCACGTCTTAACTGGGACAGAGCACAAAACGAGGTAAAATATACAAATGAATGCAATGTCATGATGAGAAGCAGTATTCTGAAAGGTTGTTACTGAAATTCAAAGCAGAGTATAAAATTAGTTTATTATATATACACAGATGACCTATTTTTGCTATTTTTAGTGGATTTCAAGTGTGAAATGGCATAAATCACAAAAACATAACACAAAAGACATCTTATAAACATATTAGGGCAAATACGAATAGGCCATCACTCAGAGTTCTTGAGCTTGTCTCCAAATGAAGGTTTTATATATTAGGAATCTCATTAGCATTTTCTTTTTTACTTAAACTACCCATATGAGATCATGTTTTAGTGTTGACATCTGCCAAATAAAGTCCACCATGTTTTAAATCCAGTCTATACAGTAATGATGTAATACAAACTGTTTTAACCATGCATCTTTTTAAAATGTCCAAGCAGTGCAGCTAACATTTTCATGGAAATCATGTCCTTTGTAGGACAAAGCAGCCTAAAACAACAGATTAACACTTAAAAACTCCAGAAAATGTAGCTACCATAAAAGTTGGGTCACCAATAAAGGTCATGTGAACACATGGGCATGTTTTAAGGCAAAGGGACTTCAGGAGAACATTTTAGAGGACAAAACCCAGTGCTTGGTGGGTAGAAAAATCTATTAAAGAAAAAAAAAACATTGTTAAAATAGAGTAATTATATAAAAAAAACAATACAACTATATCACAGTTCACCTCAATTACTAGCATAAAGTTATAGTATATTAATATATAAATATTCAATTCATTTGATTAGACTCACCAAGAGAAACTGACAGCCAGGCAAATGGCTATTATCAGAAGTAAAACAGCAAGGCATATCGCAATATAGATCTTTTTCTGTGAACAAGACAAGACAGAATGTTGTAAAGACTCTTCGTTTTATTTTAGAAGACCACAATGTATCATCATGAGGCACGAGTATTAATTAGTTCTGCATGAATCCATATTTTCTGACTCTTAATAGCTCAGTAGGCATTTTGACTTTTTAAATGAACCACCAAGGACCACACTTTCATCTAATAATCTTTTTGTATTATTTCTATTGATGAAATAAAGTCATTTAAAATATCTTAAATATTTATGCTTTTTTCCAGACTATTTTCTATAACATAAAATTATATGACAAAATAATATAACAATCATTCTGTCACAACTTAAAGTAACAGTAATTAATTAATATTACAACAAAATCTCAACGTGAATTTAAAGTGTGTGAGAAAATCATCAAACTTAAACCGTTTTAGAATAAAACTGGTTAAACTTGTCAACAGAATTGTGGAGTTTGGGGTTCATTTTATACAGTCCAACTTTAAGTCTGTACTGCTCTAATAGTGAACAGCCGCAAAGATCATCGATCCTCTTTTTCAGCTCCAGCCATCATGCATCATGTCTGCTAAAGGGTTTTTCCCCCATGTTGTGAGAAACCTCACCTCCAATCCTCTCTGAAACCTCATTCACAACCCATAACTACTGCAACAAGGAACATCTCACCTCCCCTCCTCCCACCCTATGAAAACTGTTTGCAACGTAGGGTTGCACCATATTGGAAAAATCTGATATTAGATCTGATATAGAGAAATGAATACAGTTTCACAAGATAGTTTGAATAGCACTATTTGTCAGTTTTCTGGGGAGTCTGACAGTATATTCAGGTACAGACATTGAATAACCTAAATGCAAACAATGATTTCATACTTTGTTTTGCTTCTAAACTAAATACCAAAAAATTCTAAGAGCAGGTAAAAATATATATATTTTTTTTTTACCATCCTGAAAAAATTTGTCAAAATTAGGATATTTTATCCTTAAAACAAGCTAAATTATCTGCCAGTCGGGTAAGTGAACTAATCTTGTTTCCACTTTACAATGTAGATATTTGGACTAGAAACAAGACAAAAATTCTAAGTAAGGTTTTTTTTTTTTGCATAAATCATATAAATTCCATATAAATACAGTGAATATATACAGTTTTGTAGTTCCTGCTCAATTATAATTTAGACTCAACATTGCATATCTTTGCGATTGAAGATGCGCACATTCCGATATCAATTCCAAAATGATATATTGTGCAGCCCCACTGCAATGTATACATCATCATACTTATGAACAATAGGCTGATGATTAATGCGATTATGCAATTAATTGTCTGATTTGGTGTTTAAGTATGTGCTTTGAGAGATTTGTGGCTATTGTTTGCTTTGTCTTGTTTGCTTCATGTTCGTTACTTTCTTTCTACTGGCTTATTTGACCCCTCGAAACTAATTCTTGTAATGTCCCTTAAATGTGATTGCTAGTCCTTGTAAATAGTTTGTAAACACTGTAAATAATATTACTCTAGTAAGGAGTCTGATGCCAGTTTATTTGAGAAAACCTTTTGATCTGTTAGGTAGTTAGGGTAATGAACTGTATTTTCTTTCGTTTAAATAGTTAAAGTAGATGTTTTAAATAAATAAAATTGGTTTTAGTATTCTAGACTTGTCAGCTCCTGAACTCCCAATAAATTTGTGATTTCATATTTTCTTTGTCTCGGCTTAGACTGATGTTGTGCACCTCTCCTAGAAGATGCGTAACACCTGTGAGACACCACATGTAGCTTTACTGCATGTCGTGACATGTAACAGAATGTCAATAAAGCTCAATTTGTCTTGACGATAAGCTTAGAAATGAGAAAAACTCATTTTTGCTCATTTGGGATAAAAGAAAATTAGATCATATCCTGCAACTGAGAATTCAGAATTTCAAAAAGTCAGCATTGTTGTATATAAATATACAATATGTTGTGTATATATAAATATATACATATTAGACCTGCAACAACAACAAAAAACACAAGAAAAAAAAGATGATAAAGTTGCAATTACACGTTGGACAGGAAATGCCGTTTGTTTCACTGACTCACCTTCCGCACTTTTTTTGATGTTTTTACAGCAGCGTCTGTGTCTGCAACCGCCTTTTCCACATAGTCATGGGACATTTTAATGTTCGACTCAATTCGGTCCACCATCTCACCCTGAAAAAATTTGAAAGAAACAAATTGGAAATAGTTGGATTTAATAGGTCCTTTGTTTTTGAATTTACTGGACATAAATGATCTGCTAAATATAGCAGACCATCTCACCTGTGCTTCCACCTCCATTGCAAGGTACTGAAACATGTCATGTAGCTCTTTGATGCTTCTCTCCAGTTTGATGATCTCATCGTGTCGTGACTCGATCTCATTCAGAGCTTGTCTGGTCGCTTTTGCATCATTCAAAATCTGAGAAAAAAAGATTACATTTTTATAGCAGGAATAAAGACACTAAACATTAATTGTGAGGTGAACACAGGACACAATGGTGAAATGTTTCATGGTGCTGATGCTTTCATTTCAGGCAAAGGGCGTTGAAGGATTTTAGAAAAGAAAAGAAAATATGTGCTGATGGTCAAAAATCACTGTAACCAAAATTTGAAAAGGGAAGTGGAAATCTAGAGAGGAGGTACTGAGAATGAGGTGCATTTACTCTAGGAATGCTTTTAATGATGTTGACAAAGCAGACTTGTTTTATCTGAAATACAATTCTAAAGATAAATAAAAATATCTGAAGATAGTTATGAAGATGTCCAGGATCTTTAGTTCCAACTGTACACTTTTCTTGGCTTGTTATATGGCATTTTCCCACTACTTCAGGCCACATGGGCCAGGGCACAGAAAATGCCACTGAAATCTCATTATTTATCATATATGATTTGATCACTTACTAAAAGGACAAACAGCTTAATCAACATCATCAAAAACATGTTTTAACATCATCAAATAACATCAACACATTTGTTCTTAAGAGGACCTTACCAAAATGAAATATCCGTTTCCAAAGAAAGCAAAAGAGAAGACTTTAAAAGTGACTTTAAGAAATCAGAAGACTGCAGTAAAAATATCACACTATTGTAGAGCTGCACAACTGATCACTTAAAGAATTGTAGATTCAAAAACCCATGTGAGCTTATTCTTTAACTATTATTATGATGTCATAAACTATTGCATTACATGTCATTGTGTTAGAATCATACACTGGAGGATTGCAATCTCAATTTTAAAAAGCAAATCGAAAAAACTGTTACTCAGGTCAGCCTGAATTATGCAGCTCTACTTAGTTGTGAACCGTTTTATTCAAGGAGTCCCATTATGCTTTTTTACATGATGCTCTCAGGCGTTCAAAAAATCTCTGAAGCTTCAGCTCAAAATATCTCCAATATCATTTATTACAATGCTGTACATCAGGGGTGCCCAACCCTGTTCCTGGAGATCTACCTTTCCGCAGACTTCAGCTGCAACCTTGATCAAACACACCGTTAATTACCAAGTGCTCCTTTTGATTCTACTTAGTTGGGTTAGTGGTGTAAACTCTGCAGGATGGTAGATCTCCAGCAACAGGATTGAGCACCCCTGCTGTACATCTTTTTAGGATGAAAGTTAAAATATGCTGCTTTTTTTCTTTAAATGCAAATTAGATGCATCTCCCCGCCCCCATTTCAAGAAGTAGGCAGTGCTTTTAGATCTTGTGCGTTAAACACTATGGTGAGAAAAAACACATGCACACATTTGAAAGTCAGTTTAATCCTGCTTGGGGACATATTACATAAAGTTTGATATGTTAGTTTAGGACTATTGAGATTGTATTACAGAAGTAAATCTTAACTCGATTTATTCTATCTTAGATAATCATATCTTATCTATAGATAGGAAATTTGTTCGACAATCCACTCTCAGGTTTGATAACTAGCAATCAACACTGCACTACTAACGAGTCGGAGTTAGAGTAAACAACAGTCAAAAAACAAAACGTTACTGAATTATTGTGATTACAAGTCTGTAATTAAGTGTTTTGTCATAGAAATGTAACTGTAATCTTCAGGGTCCTTGAAGAATCTGTGCAATTAAACAACTTTTTTCTTCATTTTCAAACAATAAATGTAACCCTGTAGTTGAACAGTGCAATTACATATATATATATATATATACATGCATATACATGCATATATATATATATATATATATATATATATATATATATATATAAATTTTTATTATTATTTTTTTTTACATTGTACTGAGTTTCATCCAAAGTTTTGTAAGAGTGAACTTTATTTTATTTTTTTTAAACCGGGGCCCAGAGTGTAAATAAAAATAAATTCATAAAAAGATTAGATAGGGAAAGCTCTGCGTTTGTCAATGTAGTCTTAAGTTTACTACTGCTAGAAGATAGGTCATGACTACAAAGTTCTAAAGAGACTACAAATTTTAAAAAAAAAGTGTTTATGGTGGTAGAGAATAATTCATTTTAGATTTTCTTTCATGCTCAAACAGAAACCTTACACAGTAAAGAATATTAAAAAAGTGTCAAAGGCACAATAGGACACCTTTAAAGTAGAAACTAAGAAATTAATAATTAGGAATTGTCCAAAGACTAAAGAAAACACACACACAGAAAAAAATAAAAAATAAATAAATAAATAAAAATCACTCACATTTTGTGTGAAAACATCTGTTTGTCCACTTTCAAGCATTGTTTCAAGCTCGTCATCTGACACACTGTTACCAGCTGCAGAGAAAACCATGAGTGAATAATGCGTGATAAAAACTACTACATATTATACAGCATGAAATTCTTATAGATTTTACAAACAGTTGTCCTGCTTAGTTTGTTTGGAAAACAGTGAAACTTTTGTTTTATTTTTCATGAATGTTTGTTGAATGGAATGTTTAATGATTCAGAGAAGACATGCTTAAGTGACAGACAGAAAAAAGACAAGGAATGAAAAAACAGACATACAATAGAATGAGAATCACCGGATAATAGAAAAATAATACAAATAGAAAAATGAAAATAAAATTAAACCCAGAACAATGAATAACAGAACAGAAAAAAAAAAATAGAATGACAACACTAGAACAAGATTAGAACAAAAAATAAACAGAACACTAGAAAAAACCATAGAACAAAAGCAAGAAAGATGACAAAAAACAAACAGAATGGGAAATGATAGCTAGAATGATATGATAACTATAGAATGACATGCAGAATAATAAAATACAAAGAACGACAGACAGAAAGAACTATAGAAAACATGTACAAAATTAACAGATGCAGGAAAAAAGATAGAAAGAAAAAAAGACAGATAGAAAGAAAAATAAAACAGATAAATTAATAGAACATCAGAGAGATGTTCAGCATCTATTTACTTGCTAGTATTTTGAATGTTACCTGTGATTTAACCTGATAGATGTTGTAACTATTTAACACGTTTAAATAAATCTCTCATGAAACAATTTTAAAATTAATAAAGCAACTAAATTGATCGTTTGTCAGTCATGGAATTTAAAATTATCGAAAATATTATTTTAGATTTAATATTTACTATATTTAATATTATAAACATCATATTAGAATATTAGTCCTGTGCAAGAAATACATATCTCTCTCTCTACATCATCAAGAGCAATAGCTGAGAAAGCTTATTGTAATAGTAATAATTTAATTTATTTCAAGCCAATGCAACATCAGCCCTTTTGCCCTTTACTGTATAGAAAAAACAACAACAATGTTTTCAAAACCAATGTATACATACTACAGAGCCTGTGTAATATCACACTTCAAGCTGACTCCGCTTAGCAGCAATGAAACCCAACTGTGTCGTCACTTTGCATTGGATCTTGCTGGCCCAAAAAGATGTATGTGAACACACAAACAGACGAAAGCTGACTGAAACGATAGCCGAGATTTGCACCTGCGCAAGAGTCTGATAATCTAATAATTCATATCATTGAATTATCATTGGAAATATTTAAGAAATGTAGTGAAATTCCATCCAGACTCTTTGTAATCCTTCTTGGCTCGAGTTGTTTACCTGCTACAACACTTATCTACGTCACACTCGTGCTCTGATTCGTTCCTGAATAACCAGTCAGAGCGCTCTCTTCAGCTGAGGGTCTGACGCCGATGTTAACCCGGCGAGAGGCGACACGTAGAACACACCAAACCAACTAGCCTGACTGACGGACAGATGAAGCCCAACAGCAGACTGTTGGCTTGGTGTGTCCCGGCCCTTACAGTGCATTAAAAAGATGACTTTGTGAGAATGCTAATAAGATCAATGAAATAAAGCACAGCAGAATAAGCACATACTGATTTTGAGTTGTCTTTTAATCCTCTCCACATTGCGGTCTCTGTATTGGGCTTGAATTGTATTACAGCGACCCATCAGTTCCAGGAATTCACGGGACAAAACACCATGCTTTCAAAAAAATGTTGAGAAGACATTCAGGATCAGATTATTCTCATTCAAAACAACTCTGTTTAAGTTTATATATATTAAAATAGAAGATATAAAACCAACCAACCTGAGTTCTCCTCATTCTTACATTCACTGGGATATATTTTTCTTCAACTTCCAATTTCTTGGGTTCAAGACCTGTGATGTAAATGCAGTTGAATTTTTCACATTTGTTAGGTTGAGCAGAAAAAAGTCTGATTATCAAAAAAAGCTTTATTTGTAGAAGTTTATTTGTCAGTCTCACTTTTAATTTCTTTTGGATCTGGCTGGCCATGCCTTTGATGTCTTCTCTGAGTGACTGCAGCTCCTTTTTCATACCTGTGTTCAACGAGAAATATTATACTCAATCACGTACTTTTCTTTGACTTACTCTCTTCGTAATTATAAATAAAAGTATTGTTTTTTTTTAATTAATCATGACTAATCTTAGACAAAAATAAAAGGTTTTAAAAGTATAACATGTCATGTACACATATTGTGTATATATAAATGCACACACCATACAAGAATAACTTTAAACATACATATTTATCACTATTAAACATATATACATTTATAAATATATATATATATATATATATATATATATATATATATATATATATATATATATATATATATATATATATATAATATATATATATATATATATATATATATATATCTTATTTATTTTTTTATATATGAAGAATTATTAGCCCCCTATTGATTTTTTCAGTTCAGTTCTGGCGAGCTCTGAGAAGTGTGTGATGGTCGCGCTACAGATGTATCACTTTTTTATTTCAATAATGTAACGTAACATTTTATTTTGCGACGGATGTTTGAGTGTCTTTTTCTTTTCTTTTTGCCAACTCATTGTTGTTGACTGGCATGTATGTAGTCAACAGCAAACGCATAAAGGTCAATATGAAGAGCGAAAGTTTCTGTCTCCTTTTATATTCCTTAAAGTCTCCGGGTAAACGCTGAGACACATGGCACCTGTCACAATACCGATGGCAACAGAGAATACTGTAGACTGTAATATACTGTAGGGAGATATGCTTGTAGACGGATGGCATTTCATGTCACGTTCAGCCTTATAATCTTAAAATGTGAGTCAGCAGTTTTGTCATCACCTTAAGGGGGTCACACACCTGAAGCGCCGCTTCACATTACGCTATAGATAATCGTTCAAATACTAGCTCTAAAGTGACGTTAGTGAATTAGTAATGGCTTCTGCTGTTCTGATGTCAGCTGCAGATGTAAATGAATGGCGGAAGAAAGTAGTTTCTAATACAAAGGGTTTTAGACTCGCCGTGTTTGATTTTCTTTTTATATAAAAGATTGTGCCGTCAAACTGTTGTATAAACGCAATATCACACTCGTAGAAGTGTGATATGGCTGTATATCAGCACTGGTGGGTCGCACCGCACGCCTCCCACCAGTGCTGATACAGAGCCATATTGCACTGCTACTCGTGTGATATTGCTCCTATATATATATATATATATATATATATATATATATATATATATATATATATATATATATATATATATATAAATAAAGCTAAACACACACATGGTTGTATTCATATAAACAACACATACACACAGTACACAAAATTATGCAAGTGATTAATCAAAAACCCAAGTAAAAGCTAAATTACTCACTGTCCTCTGGAAGTGCACTCCTAACACTGTTTTCTGCTTGTTCTCCAATTCGGAAACCTTTCTCTTAAGAGTTTCAAGACCCTCTCGAATCTCATGAACCTACATAGAAAAAAAGAAAATATATTTTCATGACAAGTTTCAAAGGAAACTTTCCAAGCACAAATATTATGGAATCAGTAACCCAAATGTAATTGGTGTGTAACGTTTGGCAGCCTGCATTCCTTTATTACTGTATGCATGTGCATGTTCCTAATCTATGGTGGCGGAGAGAGCTCAAACATACAGCAAGCTAAGATATGCATATAGAAAACACAAACATATCTTAAAATACTCTTCATTAATTTGAACACATGGGCAAGCAAATTCTCACAACACATGCAAATAGCACAGACCATGTCAGAAATGTGTCGGGGAACCCTAAAGTGACAAACCCGGCTACCTCCTATTTAGAGCCTGTCAGGGCTGCTGTCTCAGATCTAACAGGTACATTATAGGTTATTTTAATGTCCTGGTCATAAGTTTCCTTGTTGTTTGTACATTTTTGCATTAATAATTGCTAAAAATGCTTTTTTGTTGGTGTATTTCTATTTGCAAGTATTCTGAACTTGCAGTGCGTTTGAGCACTCTCAGCCACCGTAGTAATCAGTTTATTTTGAGAAACCTGCAGTGTAGAAAATAATAGTTCAGAATTGCCAGATTCCTAAATTATATTATCCAAGAACCAACAAAACACACTTCAGATTAAAATCATTGATTACAGAAACAACATGCTACCTTTATACAGATCCATAAAACATGTGCATATAAGTGTTGAAAGCTGCAGTTCAAATGAGAACAAATGTGCTACAATGACCTTTTTAAAGAAAGCTTCATTTTCTTTCTCTTCATTTGCTGAGGTTCCGGATCCAGGCTGTATTATCAGAGCTACAGATTCTTCATCTTCATCTGAGACATCAGCAGTCTAGTAAAAGAGTATACATAAGACACTGAATATAGCTGAGAATATAGTTATTAATAAATTAATATATTGTATGTAATCTTATTTTAAAATAATACCACCAGACAAAGGCAACACAATGTTTCTGCAGCTTATATAAAGGTAAATAAGGTTAATACAATTTCTAATATCTATAGTAATACCTCAAAGTTTAAAAATAAAACTGTAATCAGATCTGTTATTTCTCAACTTACAAAAAAAAATTCAATAATGAATAGCCAAAATTACGCTTCTCATCACATTGCAAAAAATACATCTTCCACTGTAGTTGTCGTTTTCCAAATGTCTAAAAATTCTTAAATCAAGATATATTTTACATTTACTGGAAATTATGTTTCATGAAAATAAATGTAAATTTAATTAGTTTAAGATTGCAGAAAAATTGGCTTTAAGAAAAAAAAACACGTTGACAAGAAAGACAGATGTTGTGTTTTATTATGTGTGAATTAACTTACATTTAGTTTCTTAAGATTTTAGGTTCTAGCTTGTTCAGGAAAACAGTAAAAATCCTATGCAGGACATTCATTTATTCAGTAGTGCAACATTTAATGTAAAAACGTTGTGAAATTAACCCTTCGTTATTCGCTTTGGGGCATTTGACGTTAAAGGTATTTGTTGTCGAAATGCAAATTTAGTCCCACAGAAAAAAAAACCCCGCAATAACACAATTCAGTGAAGAATATAAACGGAATGTATAATAAACCTTTATTGCCGAGCGAATGACAGTGTAGTATACTAATATAACTTCAAGTACCAATTCAACGCTGACTGAAATGCAACCATTCATGGCTGCTGTATTTATATGTGGGCTAAATAAGTTACACCCCATTTACCCAAGAACACTGAGCGCTAGTGCTGTAGGAGGGTGTTAGCCTACAGTTCGTGGACACTAAGATATTTTTTCCAACACAAGAAAATAAGTCATGCAGCTGCAGATTGTGACCCGTTAGAATCCTTGAAGGTGTTAATAAATCGCAGTCGAGCCAGTGGTGACAGCAGTATATCCGCTGGTTTAACTTTAGCCCGTTAGCCAGTTAGCCGGTTTCCTGAGTGCACTGCCCTGAATTTACTCACATTGCCCAGTTCTTTGGTCCGGTCCCGCATTTTCGATGTATTATATGGCCAGTTCAGATGAAATGTTCCCGTTTTTAAGAGGTGTAGCTCATCTGTTTGCTGACCCTATACTTGCAAAACTCACAACAGATAAGAGGGAGTTTCCATTCAAAGTCACATTTCACGCCAGCCAACTTCCACAAATAACTTTCAGAGCAGAATGTTGATGGACGCTGAGAGATAATGTATATTATATGGATAAACCCCGGTTATGCTTAGAGATCAATGTGGGGCAATGTCGTTGCATATGAGTTTGCTGTTTTCTTCTTCTCTATTAGTTTGCAGACGTATGACAAACCCTCAAAGCTTTTACTGCCGCCTACTGAGCGACGCGACAGAGGACATAAATGGAAGCAGTTCCGCCACAGAATAACATTTTTTATGTTATTCCGACTTTTTATTTCAGAATTCTAAGATTTAAAGTCACAATTACGAGTTATAATGTCAGAATTTTCAGATATAAATTCCCAATTACGAGTTATGTCAGAATTCTGAGATATAAAGTCGCAATTGTGTGATATAAAGACAGAATTTTCAGATATACTTCAATTCAGAGTTATAAATTGAGAATTTTGAGATAAAGTCACAATTCTGAGTTATAAGTCACAATTCTGAGATATAAAGTCACAATACAGAGTAATAAAGTCAGAATTCAGTCTATTCAGAGTTATAAAGTCACAATTCTGAGACATAAAAGTCACATAAAGTTATAAACTCAGGATTCTGAGATAAAGCAACAATTCAGAGTTATAAAGTCACAATTCTTAGATATACGTCACAATTAAGGGTTATGTTAGAATTCTAAGATAAAGTTGCTATTGTGTGATATAAAGACAGATTTCTGAGATATACGTCACAATTCAGAGTTATAATTAATTAGCATTGCCAGCTAGCCCTTTGCAACTCTTACATGGTTGCCCACTGAAGCTAAGCAGGTCAGTTTCCTGGATGGGAGACCACATGTGAAAATACTGTAGGCCAGGGGTCACCAAACTTGTTCCTGGAGGGCCGGTGTCCTGCAGATTTAGCTCCAACCCTAATCAAACACACCTGAATGAGCTAATCAAGGTCTTACTTGGTATACCTTGAAACATCCAGCCAGGTGTTTTGAGGCAAGTTGGAGCTAAACCCTGCAGGGACACCGGCCCTCCAGGACCGAGATTGGTGACCCCTGCTGTAGGCTATTGCCGGAGGTGATGTTAGTGGGACCAGCAGGGGGTGCTCAACCTGCGGTCTGTGTGGCTCCTAACGCCCCAGTAAATTAATGGGGACTCTATACTGTCAGTGAGCGCTGTCTTTCGGATGAGATGCTCTCTGTGGTCGTTAAAAATCCCAGGATGTCCTTTGAAAAAGAGTAGGGGTTTACCTTGGCATCCTGGCCAAATTTGCGCACTGACCTCTGTCCATCATGGCATCATTGGTCTCCACTCCACTAATCAGCTGGTGTGCGGTCTGGCGCATGGTGGTGGATGAGGAGATTTCCTCACCCAAAAAAAATGCGTTAAGCGCTTTGAGTGTCCAGAAAAGTGCTAAATAAATGTAAGGAATTATTATTACAATTCTAAGATGCAATAACTATTTAAAAAAAAATGTACCCAGAGGCGTAAACTGGCTTACATATACACAGGTGCATCACTCAGTAGGGGCAGTAAAAGCCCCTGAGATTTGAAGTCAGAATTGCGAGTTATAAAGGATATCAGACCAGTTATTGTGAAAAGAAATAAAGAAAAATGAAAGCTGGAAAATAATCCTAAAAATACATTTGATCGGAAGAACCAAAACTGAAGTTTCACAGTGATGACATAAAAAAGCTTTTCGTTTCCCCAGAGCCTTAAAATGAAAGGTCTTTCAAAGTACCATGTTGAACAACATCTTGGAAGAAATGTTGCATAGCTAGTTTACTGATTAGCATGTAAACACAGACCACAGACCAACCAAACAATCAGATTTTTGATAGCTCTGCGCTTATTTTGTGCATGTAAACAGAAACACACACAGTGATTACAGAATTCTCATTTTTGGATGAACTATCCCCTTTAAGAATGTAACCTTATGAAGGATAATATTCCATGTTTGCTTTATATAACTTTTTAATTAACAAGAAAAGTAATTTTTTTCTCATGTAAACAAACAAAGAAAAATAATATGGCATAATATATTTGTTTATAAAACAGTCATAGTTCAAATCAGCAAATTAACCACAGAATATATACGAACAAAATAAGAGAAGCACATTGATACTCTACTGCCATCATTTGCGAATAATAATACAAACCTAAACGTCTTTCATTCCTGACTGTTTAACATAAAATACTGCAGTTTCCCTTTTTCATTAGAACAGATTATACACATGAACAAACTTATTCACATGCTAGTTTGCCATCAAACGAGGATAGTGTGATAGCAATGCCTGTAGAGCACACATGGGAAAGCTGTAGTCCATGGAAACACAATCGTCTGCAACCCGGCCAAACTGCATCACGATGTAGTCCACTGGGGAGAGATATTGATCCACAAAATAAATCACAACTGGGAACTGTAATATTGTTGTATGTTATGTGATTTGCGACTAAAAACACATACCATTATCTGGATGGACAATCTGAAAGTTTTTAACAGATGCCTGAGTAACTCGGCCATGGAAATTGAGCACATACGACTGAGTTTGCTCATTCCAGCTGGGTGATTTATTGACTAGAGTGACAAGATTCTCTTTGTTACCGTTCTCGTATCGGGTGAGCAGAGACTCCAGCTCCTGGAACATGCAAAGTAGATGTTCATTATTAATACAGTATGCTGTACATACAAATGAATCAGTAGTGAATCAAACTCATAAGAGAAATAATGTATTTGATATTTCTAAATTTATAAATATTCAGTCCCTCCATGATTTTGCGAGTCCAATGGTTCTTGAGATCATTTTTGACATTTTACAAGGTTTGTCTGTATTTTCACATCAAACGGACAAAAATTGAAGCAAATAATATCAAACGTGTTGAGAAAAGGCATCACAAAATCAAGCAAACTCCACACAGAAATGCCAACTGACCCAGCCGGGGCTCAAACCAACGACCTTTTTGCTGTGAGGCGATCGTGTTACCCACTGCGCCACCGTGACGCCAATTCATTAATATTATAATAAATTTTATTAATATAATAAATAGTGATATTAATAACAAATGAACCTGCAATATTTTGGAGGGACTGAAAATTTCAGAATATCATACTTATACACTACTCTTTAAAGTGTAGGGATATTTAGAATAAAATGTATACTTTAAAATATAAATTTTTTTGGCAAAGATTCATTAAATTAATCAAAAGTGACATTAAATATAATCAATTATTGATTTAATTATGATGTTGTGAATAAAAAAAACGAATAATTGCTGTTCTTTGACCACTCTTTTAATCAAAGAACATTTATAAATAAATATATTATATATATATATACTGTTGAAGTCAGAATTATTAGCCCCCTGTTTATTTTTTTCCCTAATTTCGTTTACCGGTGAGAAGATTTTTTTTCAACACATTTCTAAACATAATAGTTTTAATAATCATTTCTAATACTGATTTATTTTATCTTTGCCTTGATGACAGTAAATAATATTTTACTAGATATTTTCACCTCTATATAGCTTAAAGTGACATTTAAAGGCTTAACTGGGTTAATTAGGTTAACTAGGCAGGTTAGGGTAATTAGGCAAGATATTGTATAACGATGGTTTGTTCTGTAGAAAAATTGGCTTAAAGGGGCTAATAATTTTGACCTTAAAATGGGGTTTAAAAAAACGTAAAACTGCTTTTCTTCTAGCCGAAATAAAACAAAAAAGACTTTCTCCAGAAGAAAAAATATTATCACACATACTGTGAAAATGTCCTTGCTCTGTTAAACATCATTAGGGAATATTTTAAAAAGAAGAAAAAAAATCAAAGGGGGCTGATAATTCTTCAACTGTTTATGAAACTTTAATAATATTTCACAATAGTTCTGTGGCATTGCATAGCATTTTGACCAATTAAATGCAGCCTTGCAAACAATAAGATATTTTTAAAACATTTGAAATTAAATCTTTCCATGATTATCCAAATAAAATATTATATTAATGATCATCAAACCATTAGTAACATATGAACAACTTACATTTTTTGGTTGAATAATGACTCTCTCATCATTCTCGTGCATACCAGGAATGACTACTGTCATTTTGCGGGGACCTTTGAAACCCAGAACATTTTTTTCCTGTGTGATGTTAAAGAAAAAGTAAGAATTTTACAATCAAACAACCATATATAATTACTGTATGGTTAATACAAATACAAAGTACAACTAAATACAATATCCAATCCAAATACAATTTAATCCAATTGAAAACTACCGTAGACTTTATCTAACGCACACAACGAGCATCTTACATAACATATTGCCGCCAGCTCTTGTCGCAGTGTATCCGTTTCTTTAATAAATGGTTTTCTTTCAGGATTCTCACCATTATCAAACACAGTGAACTTGGTCCCCAAGACATTTGACCTGAGGAGACAAACCACATTTTAAGGATTTTTATCACAAACATAAAGATTTGTGAGGTGTCACTGCTATGGCACAAACCTTAATTTGCCAATGTAGCTGTCAGTATCCCTGGATAAATCTGTAGGATCGACTGATATCAAATAATTGGACGTTTTGCACTTCTTTCTTTTCCTGCCAGCCATCAGAAAGACCTGCCCATTCCAAACAATGGACAAGAGAGTAATACTGTGTTAAGAGATAAGGAAAATTGCTTTTCAAATACTTCACTATTAACACTTCTGCTAACCCGTTTCCCATCCTCCTTTTCCATGTGGAGGTAATAAGTGGGGTAGATCCCTTTCTCCACTCCTCTCCTGTCTCTGGTGATCCTGCACTGAATGGTCACGTCCTTGGAGCAGGACGCATGGCAAACTGTTCCAGATCCTCCAAAGACATCGGAGACGACTGGACAAAACAAGACATATATGAATATTTAGAATATGAATAAATAATCAATCAACATTTATTAACATAATTGTTTATATACATATTAATAAATGTACTTTAATGGGGTATGCACACAGACTTTTCATGTTCAATAAGCCAACTCAATCGCTTCGGTGACCTGTTAAACCAAGTTTAGATATGTATTTTTTTAGAATAGTGACCTTCACTGTCTGACTGAGATACAATATAAACTTTACGATATAAAGTTTACCACAGTATTTTCAATGGAGTATTTGCGCTCGCGCTGCTCCTGGTGGCACTTCCATTTAAACTGTGTTTCATCTCATTTTACGCTTGAACAACTAAATTAATGCTTAAGTCTATTTAATTAATTATTTTTTAATTCAATTACAACATTGAAGCTATTAAAGGAAGCTCAAGAAATTGAAAAAAGTCACATTAACCTTTCACCGGAAGTTTATCAGTGGCTTAAAAACAGTTGTGCATATAGCCAGACGTGTTATTTATACTAATTAAAATTTCTTTAATATATTTTCTGCATGGAACATCAATTCAGCAAATTACAATATAGATTTTATACTTAAGTTAAATACTAAATACTAACACTGCCCCAGTAAACACTTCCCTCACTCAGCAAACTCAACAAAAGTTCCCAAAGGAGGAAAATAAAATAAAATAAAATAAAATAAATAAAATAAAATAAAATAAAATAAAATAAAATAAAATAAAATAATCAATAAATTAAAAAGGCATGAATAAAAATTTTCAATATAAGTATAGAAATGTTAGCCAGCAAGTAATCTTAAAAGGGCACCACACCTTATTGAAGGTATTTAAAGAATCTGTGAGTGGAGGTGATCCCCAACCGATTTAAAAATACAATTTAATCACTCTTTTTTTATGCTTGTACTAAAAAAAGAAAATGCATGCTTCCACTTCAAAATGATGAATATTATTTACACTATCATGTAGTATTTTACATACACAAACATGTGAATGTTACGCTTACAATTAAGACAAGCAGCAAAATAAATGTTTTTTTAAAGCTAGAATTGACTTGAAGTGGAAGACACTGGAAGTGGATGACAAATGAAATAAGCCACATTACATTTACAAATGACCATAGCCAATAATGTGCATGTGTATAAAACAATATAATAACAAAATAATTATAAACTAAGTTTTAGAATTTACACTCACTTTTCCCATGTCCAAAGAATCGCTGTCAGAAGAGTGCTCCTTATAGTTGGAGTTCAAAGAGGCAAGACTGTTATCATTTTTTGCAGCTTTTTTAGACTTCTTTGGTGTTTTTTTAGCTTCCTTCTTCTTGTCCTTCTCCTCGATGTCTTCTTCACTGTCACTGAGATGACATCTCACTACAATGACAGAAGCAGCATTTTACCAATCAGGCACTATTGTTGACAAATTCTTTTTTTATTTATTTACTTGGCTTCATTTGTTTTTTTTTGGTGTAGGAGGAACGGGGCTCTTTGACCAGTCTTTTCCTTCATCCTCACTTTCTGATTCAGGTTTTTTCTCTTCATTAATGGAGAAATCCACAACTGAATCAGTCTGAACTGCTAGGAGGAAAAATACACAAATCGGAATGTTAACAATGCCAATGTCCAATTATTTCCTATTTATGAATAGCTGCGCTGCAGGAAATGGCCTTTAACTTGTGTCAAGCTTAACAATAGACACACATCTCCGGTAAACTTACAGGACTGTTCCCCTGTCTTTGCTCTCTCTTTAGTTCCATTTGTCTTTTCCTTCTTCTTCACAGATTTCTTCTCTTTCTTTTCATTTTCCTCCACCTCCAGCGCAGCTTTTGGTTCAAGTACTGAAATTCAACAAAATAGACTCATCAAACTAAGGCAGACACAACAGGTGAGATTGAAAACAGAAAAAAACCCACTTACGTTTAGTTTGTCCCTTTTTCACACCCTTCTTCTTGTTTTCTTTCCATCTACCTGGCCGTCTGTCTAAAGTGCTTGTAGTGCTGTGCTGTGGGCTGATCTCTAGATCGATTTTCTTAACGATAACGGGACAGGCTGAGCGATTTCCTCTGATGCTCTTCTGTCCTGGATGAAACACTCAGTTCTCCCAAACAAATCTCTTCCACTGTGTTTTCATAAATATGCTCAGGTTGTGTGTCTGATAAAAAAAAGACAGACACAGATGAAGACACAGACACATAGACAATTTCTATGCACACAAAAGGCCTATTTGTCTCAAATATGTTCTAAATCTGTGTCAGTGAGTGCTTATCCACCACCTCACTAAAGTGCTGGCCAACTGCAAACTAATTGTCTTTAACTGGATCTTCTAAATGAACCAGTTCACCAAATAGACCAATTTCCTGAGTTGTTCAGTTACTAGAACAGTACGCTGAGATCAGATGTGAGAACAGTTGAACTGGTAATACTGCATATGCGTGATTCAGCAGGTGGTGAACCAAACACAAACAGTGCATCACAGCCTGTTGTGACTGACACAGTCTCATAGCACAGTCTCAACTGAACTTGGACGACTAACTAAGCTGTTGTAAAAACAGAAAAACAGAAACCGAAGACTAAGAGGATCTGGCGAAACATAAGTTTAGTTCATAACATAAAATCATAATGGAATTAAAATAGTAAGTCAGTCAAGCTCCATTTAGGCTGCAAAACTTAATTGTAAGAAACTTTTCAGATCATGGTGATGTTTTAACTGACTGAAATTATTATTGCTGACTACATATTTTTAGATATGTTGAGTCCTAACATGGGAGGATTGATTACGTCATCATGGATGACGTGATTACATTGTAGTTTTTTTTTAACCGGTTCATTGAGATGAACTGTCCAAGATCCAGTTTGTGGAAAAGATCCAAACTTCTCATCACTTCCTGACATGTGTGGCATATCCAGATGCTGATTACACAGCATGATTATTGCACAGGTGTGCCTTAGGTTGGCCACAATAAAAGGCCACTCTAAATTGTGCAGTTCTACACAGCACAATACCACAGATGTCACAATTTTTGAGGGAGAGATCCTACTGATTGCAGGAATGTTCAACAAATCTGTTGACATGGATTGAATATATCGATCATAATCTTGTCATACCTGTGGGGTTGATCGATTGACTCGACAAAGAAGAAAGCGCTCAGTATCACAGATTAGACAAATGTGTGAACATATTTGAGAGAAATAGGCCTTGTGTACAAAGAAAAATCTTTGAGCTCATGAAAAATGGGAGCAATAACAAAAGTGTTGCGTTTATAATTTTGTTGAATGTAGATTGATTGACAGATTGATGTTAATATGTTAGCAATGAGGTTCTGGTTTATATAATGTAAGTGTGTACAAACCATTGAGGGAAGTGTTGCTTTGAGATTGGCTTATCAATAAAGCAGTATCGTCACACTCAGCTTTCTGTTTGCGTGTCTTGGAACGGATGTCAGGATTCGCTGTAACCATCCGGGCATCTGCCCTTCGTCTTTGTTGTTTCTTGATTAAAAGTGAACGCTATGAGTTGACACGATATGAGCTGTTACACATCCAGTTATGCATTACAATCACAGTATAATGGCATCAGTATAGATAATTTCTCCACAACATTAATTGTGCATTGATTCTATGCTTTAAACATGAAGTACCTAATATAAAATATATCAAATGCATTTTATTTATATAACTTTCAAACAAATGTATTATTTGAGAAATGTCTATCAAAATATACTCATTTTTAAAAATCTTACCTGATTGTCCAGCTTCTGCTGTCGTACTCTGCATCCTCCATTTCTTTAGCTGGAAAAATATAATTATCACATTTTAGCATTAATAAATAATTCACTATTGATCTGCTATTTTGTATTGTCCTAAGCTCACCGTTCAGAATACATGCTCAAATCAAGCTATCGAATGAAAGGCACTGTTTCTCCCCGTTTGTCTCTGTGGCAGCAATGATCTGTTAACGTAGTATGTTCCCAAGTTAGTATGTCCTAAACCTTGCATACTCTTCTGTTACAGACTCAAAAGTATATACTTTTCATTCACAAAAGTACATACATTTAGGACGTAGTACAAGTATGTGAATTGGGACGCAGCAAAATATTCTTTTTCATTTATCATTTTTAGCACATTGCAATTATGATTAACATGTTTATGGTGAAATAGCATTTTTGAAAAATAACTGAAATAGACTGCCATTTTTGATAAAAACACTCCGGATGCTCTGGTTCCCAACATGTTTTCAAAAATGTGATTAGGACCTGTGCTTAGGTTTTATTCACCACAGCATTTATGTTGCAAAAACAACTGGTTGGATGAACATTAGCTTTTATTCTTTGTATCATTGTCTTGGATTAACATTATTAATGGCTTAATGGCCTGTTTTAACTTTGGCTAGAATGTTTTTAACAAATCTTAACACATTTTAAACATACACTGACGTGTTGCTATCATGAATTTTACATGTTTAACAATTTGTGAGCATGAATTAACATTATGTTAATATTTCTAGCATGTTTTGCAAGATGCTGGCATTTGGCTAACATAACTTAATCAGTTGGATGTAATCAACTGATACAAGCATGTTTAATAATGATTTAAAATGTTGCTAGCCACACATATATATATATATATATATATATATATATATATATATATATATATATATATATATATATATAATTGCTAGCTAATGTTTATTATCCTACATTTGGATGTAATGTGTTTTAAAATGTTAGCGTTGATAGATTTTGCTACTAATAGATAAACCTATGAAGGTCCTAAAATGGGTGGATTTATATGAAATAAGAATTTCTGACATCCTCAATAAAAGTCTGTGGGATTTTTCAAGTCTGATGAGTTAGTCAAAATAATGTAGTTCTATACAGAATCCAAAGGCTTTTTTTCTCTTCTTGTTGATTTTGTTTAGATGATCATGATATGCTCATTCATTTCTTTTCGGCTTAGTTCCCTTTATAAATCAGGGTCGCCACAGCAGAATGAACCGCCAACTTATCCAGCATATGTTTTACACAGTGGATGCCCTTCCAGCTGCAATCCATCAACGGGAAACAGCCATACACACTTATTTGCAGACATACACTACGGACAATTTAGCTTACCCAATTCACCTAAATTGCATGTCTTTGGACTGTGGGGGAAAGCGGAGCACCCGGAGGAAACCCACACGAACATGGGGAGAAATCATGAAAAAGTTTTAGAAGAATGTGAAGAGTTGCAAACATCATGTACTGTACATAACTTTGTAGTTTCAATGCTGTGGCCTTGAATATGGACATTTTAAGATAAGCAGGTGAGTGTTCATTATTACTATTTTAATGTTATTTCTTTCAAATTTACAAATATATTTATATTTGACAGTTCAAATTACATTATTTGTTCTGCTTGTTTTTGCGCCTGTAAAAATGAAAATACTGTGCATCTGCAAACCTGTAACAGCTTGGCCTGGTCCTGTACTTTGCTGTAATTTGTTCCATTTCTTTCAACAAGGTACTCAGTCTGGAGACAAATGACAGATGATCATTTATATCAAATGTTTGCAAATAAAACATCTATTGGCACAAGAAATTCCATAAAAAAGGTAGATTTTACTGAAGGTTTTCAGTGTCCTGGATTTCAAGCTGTTGCTGTAACTCAGTTCTCTCTTTCTTCAGCACAAAGATCTTTTGAACAGCTTTCTCATACTTTTCTTGAAGAGGAGTCAGTGACTGTGAATGAATTAGTTAGATAGAAATCATACATATTTCAATTAGACAGTTTAAATTATTCACAATCTTTGGAATCTTTCTTTACCTCTTCGATGGTATTATAACTCTGTTCATCTGGCAGTGGGTGTTTCCGGTTTATCCTTTGATCTCAAATCCTCCATGGCACTCTGCAGTTTAGTGTAAGACACAGGTATAATCACTTTATGCACTACTAAACATATATAGAGGTGTTTCGCAATGACGCCAGTCCAGAACAATGCAGTAAAACCAGTATTACCTTAATCTATTAAAACAAAAATATTAAAAGAACTAAAATTAAACAAAAATAAAAATGAGAAATATTACACAAAAAAGAAAACAAATATTAAAAATATAAAATCAAATTCAACTTAATTATAAAAACGTATTTTTTTTAATGAAAGCGTAAAATGTAAAAAAAAAAAATCTAAAATACTTATGCATACTATAATATATGAAAAATACTGAATTAACACAACTTGATTACTACAATTACTGCAATTATTAGAACATTCTGACAAAAAAATGGATACAAGGCACAAATACTTTTAACAATGACACTGCATAACAAACCTGACATGCAGGTCATTACAAAAAAATCATTTCACACCTTTATTATCCACAAATAACAAGAATTAATAATAATAAAAAAATAATACATACAATTCACACACACACACACACACACACACATAAATACATATATACACATATACATATACATATACATATATATATATATATACTAACCCTGAGTCGGCTCAACTCATGCAGTCTTTCATCCAACTCATTTCTCAGGATTGTATTTGTTTCTTTCAAGGACTCGATCTCCTTCAGAAAGTCTTCTTTCTCTTTCTCCATTATCTCTGCCTGCTCCTACTCACAAGGACAGTCAATAAAGCATCTGTTTAATTTTTTTTGTAAGGTTACTATTGGTAATCTATAACATTTTAGATTAACTATGTCGTACCTGTGTTGTTATGACCAGCAGGTCCTTCTCCAGACTGCAGTCCAGGCTTGCTTCTGGGTTTTGAAAGCAGAATGGAGTGCTGGCTCCTTTGACATGCCCACTGCTGTCTACATAGCAGAACTGGTAAAACTCCCCATCTTCCTTGGGCAGGTAGCTCTCTGAGGATGCAAAAATTGTTCATTAAAGGCTAACCTTATCTATCTTACCTTACCTCTATCTTATTTTACCCAATCATCCCCATCCATCGAATTGGCTCTCTCACTGTCGCTCCACTCCACCAATAGCTGGTATAGTAAGCACACTGGCGCATCATCCAAGTGGATGCTCCACACTAGTGGTGGTGTGGAGAAACACAACACCCCCAATCCCCCCACCCCCTTCATGATTGTGAAGCGCTGTGGGTGTATAAATGCGCTATATAAATACACATTACATTACATCTGAGTCACAGTCCCCCAACACTGTGAAGGCCCCTTCATTAACATATTATATCAGAAGTTTCAAACTTTTTTCTTTATAATCAATCATTGTTTGTGTATTTTTATAATATTTGAGATTTGTTTTGTTTGATACTTTCTGTATAGGTTGTAAATGTTTCATTGATCCTTCCACCTTTTTATCATTTCATTACTTCTGCTTCCATCAACACTCACTTATCATTGAAGTAAAACTTTTAAATAGCTAAGAGTCTAATAACGCTTTTAAAGCTTCTTCAGCCAATCTTAAAATTAATATACATTTTTAATATTGTAGTTATAATGGTGTGATGACTTCATCAATTGAATTTAAACTTCATGAAATTAGAGTTTTTTTTCTCTCTGAATTTGTAGATTTTATTGGTAACTATTGCTATTTTATCATATAATTAATTTCTTAAAATGTATTTATTGTATTTATTTCAATTCAACATAAATCTGTTTAGTGTGAAATCAATAATATGAATTTAGTCAAAGATTTCAACTTAGTTAAAATATGGCAAGCTGTGAAACACAATTTTAGTTTTGCATAAGTTTGTATAGTCCAGTGTTGTGTTTTGTATTTATGAAGCACCATTGTCCTGCAAGACACGACATTTCGCTCCTCTGTATGTCCACACATGTAACGGAATGGCAATAAAAACTTGACTTGACAATACTCAGTAATACATTTATAAATATAAAACACATTGAATGTATTGACAAATACTGTATATAATCCATTTCATTAAATATTTTATTAGAACTATTCTTTATTCCAACCTATTATATATTATTGTAGTAGTACTGTTTCATTCACTCTATTTTCTTTAACATATTGTTTCGTTAACATATGACTAACAAATATGCATCTCATTTATTACATCACAACAAATTTTATTTGCAAATAAAATGCAGATATGATACAATTACATTTTTACAACAAGATTTTTATCCATCTGATCTGAATAATACAATGATGCATTATTTATTCTAGATAAAATTCTGAATTAAATATACCCTTTTATTATTTATCCTATTAATAAGAGTCTAAGCATACAGTTAAAGGTCTATCAAATCACTTCAGAGCTGGAGAAATATTAAATAAATATTAAGATATTTTGATATGGAAAAACTACTCTGCCATGATCAAGTAATCTGCGCACTGTTGCTTTACACATTATTACTTGCCAAGAAAGTGCATGGCAGCAAACCAAATTCTTGAGACACTTGACACATCACAAGGTCCCCTGATATAAGAGCTCTGAGTAACATAGATGTGGTGTTCTACCTTTACTAAAATAGCAGCATGACGTCACATTCACAGCACTGATGCACCAGGAACACATCTATCATGTCCCCCTTTTACCTAAAGCAAATGTTGACTTCTAGAGTGACTGGAGATATTATTTACAATCCCATTTCTAAAAGAGTTGGGGCATTTAGAATAAAGTGAAATCAAGATATTATAGATAGGAGATAGATCTGGACTGCAAAACCTATGTATAAAATGTATATGGCCCTTTCATTAAAAGTAGAAACAGACAATCATGATAGATTGGGCTAACTTTTGCCTCCATCCTCAATTCCAAAAGAATTAAACACTAATTAAATTGAGGTTTCATGGGACACACTGTTTTAAACATGCCTCTGTCCCATTCTTTTGGAGTGTATTGCCAGGATAAAAAATAGTTTACCAGAATAAAATTTATTTTGGCCAGAGGAAATGTTTTAAATCTTTTCTTTCTACTTTGGACAATTAAATAAAAGTTAAAGAGAATTATAGTTCACCCCAAAATTCTGCCATTATTTACTCACCCTTTATTTGTTTCAAACCTTCATGATTTTCCTTCTTCAGTTAAACACAAAGGAAGATATTTTGAACAATGTTGGAAACTTGTAACCACTGACTTCGCCTACGTAGCATTTCTTTTTACTATGGAACTCAATAGTTACAGACTTTCAGCTTTCTTCAAAAATATCTTACAAAAATAAAATATATTCAAAATATCTTCTATGTTCAGCAGATAAAAAAATGTGAAAAATTTATAAGAAGGTTTTTCAGACCTCTGACATTTATGCAGTCTACCACAGTTTGTGTCATAGAGCGAAACACTGAAAAGGAGATTGAGAGGGAGAGGGAGGGAGAGAGGTATTTCCTACCTTTGAAAATCACTTGTTCAGGTTCAGCTTGGTCCAGGTGAGGGGCTTCCACCCAAACATAGTTATAATATTGTTGTGCTGAATTCCAACCAACCTGGATGATTTCAAAGACTAAATTAAACATCATTGAAAAGCAATATGGCCATGCACAACAAATAAAGCATCACAAAATATGATGTATTATCAGTAATCGATTAAAATGAGTGTCTGTTGTTGATTACTCACTTTGTAGATACCGATCCAGTCCCTGGGGTTGGGCTGCAGGTCTCCAGTGAGTGTGAACCGGCAGGTCACGGCAGTGTTCGGCGGGTATGACGGAGGAACGTCGTTAAAAACTACCTGAGCGAATGACGATGTCTCCATTATAACGATCGACTCTTCCTCCGTTCTGTCGCTCATGGCGGGGTTTATGGTGGGGAACCGTCACCTTTTAATGGGTCAAAAGTTTTAGTCAAAAGATATAATGTCCGGTTTGTTTGTCTTTGTTCAAGTTATTCTTTCACTTTCAATTTTTACGTGACTACGTTTTTTACGCTTTACGTAACTAACACAAAAATAAAAGACAAATAACATCGACTGACAAGTTTGGTTAGGTTTGATTTTGTTACCTCGGCGCGTAACGTTAGCCTAAATTAATCAAAGAAAGTTAGGTTATAATTTAAAGACAAAACATTCTAGATCCAGCTTGTAATCTTAAAAAATGGAACTTTAAACTGTGGGCAAACGCACTATTTGACATGTTTAGCCTACTAACGTTATTCGTGTTATTAGGCGATTTATAAACGTTTACAATAAACAACTGCCAGAACTAAATAGTTACCTGAACCTCCTTCAGCCGCAGTGCTGTTCGACAGGCTGTCAGAAACACGACTGTTTCTATAAATGAAACTGTAGAGTAAACAGAACCAACTGGGAGATGTAGTTCTGAGCACACGAGAGAGACTGATGGGGATTCCCGTTTATTATGTCATACAGGGTGTGAATTATAGACTGAGAATAGCTCTCAGAAATATTATTTCTTAATTCTTAGGTTAAAACATTGATATTGTGTTGTTAAAATCCGAATGTAAAGGAATTTATATGAATAACTGTTATATCGCTATGAATAAGAGTGAATATAAACATTTTTAGCAATAAAAAAATCTTACGAATTATTTCTTTTTGCTTACAGTTCTTCAAATGATCATAAAGAATCCGGTTTTTGCAATTTAAAAAAAAAAGAAAGAAAAAAAGAAAAATAATGACATCCATTGGAACTATAAATACTATAAAAAGAGTATTGTCAAGTACCCATTCTCTAGATTTGGTCCTCTGCTTTAGACCAATCCCAGTGCACACACATGAATGAGAAGTGAGAGCACACATAGTGAGCATACACCCAGCGCCTGGGAGCAATTTAGGGATCGGAGTCTTGTTCAGGGGCACCTCGGGTGGGTATCAAAAATGACGAGACTGCGGTTCATTCACTCCCCCATCATCAATTCCTGCTGGGCCTGGGAATCAAACTTGCAACCTTTCAATTACAAGTCCAACTCTAACCATTAGGCCACAAATGCCCCCTATAGAAGGCAATGACTGTTTTTCCCCCAACACTCTTTGAATATATCTTCCTGTGTTCAAAAGAAAATGAGTAAACCATGACAATTTTCATTTTTGGGAGAACTATATATATATATATATATATATATATATATATATATATATAGATATATATATATATATATATATATATATATATATATATATACACACATACACACACACATACACACACACACAGTGACTTCACTATACACTCAAATGGCCTTCAGTCACCAGTCTTAAGGTTGAGAGTTCAAGGCTTCTTGAGATCCAAAAAAAAGAATTTACAAGAATTGTGTATTTTCTCAGGAAAATACACAAAGAACTGAAAGAAATAATGCCAAACGTTTTAAAAAAAAAGCCATCACAAAATCTGCCTAGGTTGAAAATTCTGCAAGGACTGATAGATCACCCTTGGGATGTGCTGGAACAGGATAAGTGCAGATAAGTGGTTTGTTTGGCGCAATTATTTACAAATGTCTACAAACTTTTATTTTTTTTTATAAATCAAATTGCATCTATTTAATAATTGCATCAAACGAACCAACTGCATCATACAGATTGACTTGCTTTACAAAGCATACACACATAACACTTGCTAATAAATGAAGGAGGGAAAGATACTACAAAACAATCAAATATATAATATGTACTTTATTTTAAAAAAATGACAATTTTACACCAGAATGACTAAAATGTGGCAGTTAGTCCTCAGTGAAAGCAGATAAACTGCACTCTTGGTGACTTTAACTGTTGGTCAAGAAAAGGCACCAAGGTTGAGGCACTGAACAAATAACTGTACATAAGCATTTCTTAAAAATGCACGTCTTAACTGGGACAGAGCACAAAACGAGGTAAAATATACAAATGAATGCAATGTCATGATGAGAAGCAGTATTCTGAAAGGTTGTTACTGAAATTCAAAGCAGAGTATAAAATTAGTTTATTATATATACACAGATGACCTATTTTTGCTATTTTTAGTGGCTTTCAAGTGTGAAATGGCATGAATCACAAACACAGAACACAAAAGACATCTTATAAACATATTAGGGCAAATACGAATAGGCCATCACTCAGAGTTCTTGAGCTTGTCTCCAAATGAAGGTTTATATATTAGGAATCTCATTAGCATTTTCTTTTTTACTTAAACTACCCATATGAGATCATGTTTTAGTGTTGACGTCTGCCAAATAAAGTCCACCATGTTTTAAATCCAGTCTATACAGTAATGATGTAATACAAACTGTTTTTACCATGCATCTTTTTAAAATGTCCAAGCAGTGCAGCTAACATTTTCATGAAAATCATGTCCTTTGTAGGACAAAGCAGCCTAAAACAACAGATTAACACTTAAAAACTCCAGAAAATGTTGCTACCATAAAAGTTGGGTCACCAATAAAGGTCATGTGAACACATGGGCATGTTTTAAGGCAAAGGGACTTCAGGAGAACATTTTAGAGGACAAAACCCAGTGCTTGGTGGGTAGAAAAATCTATTAAAGAAAAAAAAAAACATTGTTAAAATAGAGTAATTATAAAAAAACAATACAACTATATCACAGTTCACCTCAATTACTAGCATAAAGTTATAGTATAGTAATATATAAATCTTCAATTCATTTGATTAGACTCACCAAGAGAAACTGACAGCCAGGCAAATGGCTATTATCAGAAGTAAAACAGCAAGGCATATCGCAATATAGATCTTTTTCTGTGAACAAGACAAGACAGAATATTGTAAAGACTCTTCGTTTTATTTTAGAAGACCTCAATGTATCATCATGAGGCACGAGTATTAATTAGTTCTGCATGAATCCATATTTTCTGACTCTTAATAGCTCAGTAGGCATTTTGACTTTTTAAATGAACCACCAAGGACCACACTTTCATCTAACAATCTTTTTGTATTATTTCTATTGATGAAATAAAGTCATTTAAAATATCTTAAATAGTTATGCTTTTTTTCCAGACTATTTTCTATAACATAAAATTATATGACAAAATAATATAACAATCATTCTGTCACAACTTAAAGTAACAGTAATTAATTAATATTACAACAAAATCTCAACGTGAATTTAAAGTGTGTGAGAAAATCATCAAACTTAAACCGTTTTAGAATAAAACTGGTTAAACTTGTCAACAGAATTGTGGAGTTTGGTGTTCATTTTATACAGTCAAACTTTAAGTCTGTACTGCTCTAATAGTGAACAGCCGCAAAGATCATCGATCCTCTTTTTCAGCTCCAGCCATCATGCATCATGTCTGCTAAAGGGTTTTTCCCCCATATTGTAAGAAACCTCACCTCCAATCCTCTCTGAAACCTCATTCACAACCCATAACTACTGCAACAAGGAACATCTCACCTCCCCTCCTCCCACCCTATGAAAACTGTCTGCAACGTAGGGTTGCACCATATTGGAAAAATCTGATATTAGATCTGATATAGAGAAATGAATACAGTTTCACAAGATAGTTTGAATAGCACTATTTGTCAGTTTTCTGGGGAGTCTGACAGTATATTCAGGTACAGACATTGAATAACCACAATGCAAACAATGATTTCTTACTTTGTTTTGCTTCTAATCTAATACCAAAAAATTCTAAGTGCAGGTAAAAAAAAAAAAATAATATATATATATATATATATATATATATATATATATATATATATATATATATATATATATATATATATATATATATATTTTTTTTTTTTTTTTTTTTTTTTTTTTACCATTCGGAAAATTTGTCAAAATTAGGATATTTTATCCTTAAAACAAGCTAAATTATCTGCCAGTCAGGTAAGTGAACTAATCTTGTTTTTACTTTACAATGTAGATATTTGGACTAGAAACAAGACAAAAATTCTAAGTAAGTTTTTTTTTGCATAAATCATATAAATTCCATATAAATACAATGAATATATACAGTTTTGTAGTTCCTGCTCAATTATAATTTAGACTCAACATTGCATATCTTTGCGATGTGACTATTGAAGACGCGCACACTTCGATATCAATGCCAAAATTATATATTGTGCAGCCACTGCAATGTATACATCATCATACTTATGAACAATAGGCTGATGATTAATGCGATTATGCAATTAATTGTCTGATTTGGTGTATAAGTATGTGCTTTGAGAGATTTGTGGCTATTGTTTGCTTTGTCTTGTTTGCTTCATGTTCGTTACTTTCTTTCTACTGGCTTATTTGACCCCTCGAAACTAATTCTTGTAATGTCCCTTAAATGTGGTTGCTAGTCCTTGTAAATAGTTTGTAAACACTGTAAATAATATTACTCTAGTAAGGAGTCTGATGCCAGTTTATTTGAGAAAACCTTTAGATCTGTTAGGTAGTTAGGGTAATGAACTGTATTTTCTTTCGTTTAAATAGTTAAAGTAGATGTTTAAAATAAAGAAAATTGGTTTTAGTATTCTAGACTTGTCAGCTCCTGAACTCCCAATAAATTTGTGATTTCATATTTTCTTTGTCTCGGCTTAGACTGATGTTGTGCACCTCTCCTAGAAGGTGCGTAACACCTGTGAGACACCACATGTAGCTTTACTGCATGTCGTGACATGTAACAGAATGTCAATAAAGCTCAATTTGTCTTGACGATAAGCTTAGAAATGAGAAAAACACATTTTTGCTCATTTGGGATAAAAGAAAATTAGATCATATCCTGCAACTGAGAATTCAGAATTTCAAAAAGTCAGCATTGTTGTATATAAATATACAATATGTTGTGTATATATAAATATATACATATTAGACCTGCAACAACAACAAAAAACACAAGAAAAAAAAAAGATGATAAAGTTGCAATTACACGTTGGACAGGAAATGCCGTTTGTTTCACTGACTCACCTTCCGCACTTTTTTTGATGTTTTTACAGCAGCGTCTGTGTCTGCAACCGCCTTTTCCACATAGTCATGGGACATTTTAATGTTCGACTCAATTCGGTCCACCATCTCACCCTGAAAAAAAAAATTGGAAAGAAACAAATTGGAAATAGTTGGATTTAATAGGTCCTTTGTTTTTGAATTTACTGGACATAAATGATCTGCTAAATATAGCAGATCATCTCACCTGTGCTTCCACCTCCATTGCAAGGTACTGAAACATGTCATGTAGCTCTTTGATGCTTCTCTCCAGTTTGATGATCTCATCGTGTCGTGACTCGATCTCATTCAGAGCTTGTCTGGTCGCTTTTGCATCATTCAAAATCTGAGAAAAAAAGATTACATTTTTATAGCAGGAATAAAGACACTAAACATTAATTGTGAGGTGAACACAGGACACAATGGTGAAATGTTTCATGGTGCTGATGCTTTCATTTCAGGCAAAGGGCGTTGAAGGATTTTAGAAAAGAAAAGAAAATATGTGCTGATGGTCAAAAATCACTGTAACCAAAATTTGAAAAGGGAAGTGGAAATCTAGAGAGGAGGTACTGAGAATGAGGTGCATTTACTCTAGGAATGCTTTTAATGATGTTGACAAAGCAGACTTGTTTTATCTGAAATACAATTCTAAAGATAAATAAAAATATCTGAAGATAGTTATGAAGATGTCCAGGATCTTTAGTTCCAACTGTACACTTTTCTTGGCTTGTTATATGGAATTTTCCCACTACTTCAGGGCACACGGGCCAGGGCACAGAAGATGCCACTGAAATCTCATTATTTATCATATATGATTTGATCACTTACTAAATGGACAAACAGCTTAATCAACATCATCAAAAACATGTTTTAACATCATCAAATAACATCAACACATTTGTTCTTAAGAGGACCTTACCAAAATGAAATATCCGTTTCCAAAGAAAGCAAAAGAGAAGACTTTAAAAGTGACTTTAAGAAATCAGAAGACTGCAGTAAAAATATCACTCTATTGTAGAGCTGCACAATTGATCACTTAAAGAATTGTAGATTCAAAAACCCATGTGAGCTTATTCTTTAACTATTATTATTAATGTCATAAACTATTGTATTACATGTCATTGTGTTAGTATCATACACTGGAGGATTGCAATCTCAATTTTAAAAAGCAAATCGAAAAAAAGTGTTACTCAGGTCAGCCTGAATTATGCAGCTCTACTTAGTAGTGAACCGTTTTATTCAAGGAGTCACATTATGCTTTTTTACATGATGCTCTCAGGCGTTCAAAAAAATCTCTGAAGCTTCAGCTCAAAATATCTCCAATATCATTTATTGCAATGTTGTACATCAGGGGTGCCCAACCCTGTTCCTGGAGATCTACCTTCCCGCAGACTTCAGCTGCAACCTTGATCAAACACACCTTTAATTACCAAGTGCTCCTTTTGATTCTACTTAGTTGGGTTAGTGGTGTAAACTCTGCAGGATGGTAGATCTCCAGCAACAGGGTTGAGCACCCCTGCGTACATCTTTTTAGGATGAAAGTTAAAATATGCTGCTTTTTTCTTTAATGCAAATTAGATGCATCTCCCCGCCCCCATTTCAAGAAGTAGGCAGTGCTTTTAGATCTTGTGCGTTAAATACTATGGTGAGAAAAAACACATGCACACATTTGAAAGTCAGTTTAATCCTGCTTGGGACATATTACATAAAGTTTGATATGTTAGTTTAGGACTATTGAGATTGTATTACAGAAGTAAATCTTAACTCGATTTATTCTATCTTAGATAATCATATCTTATCTATAGATAGGAAATTTGTTCGACAATCCACTCTCAGGTTTGATAACAAGCAATCAACACTGCACTGCTAACGAGTCGGAGTTAGAGTAAACAACAGTCAAAAAACAAAACGTTCCTGAATTATTGTGATTACAAGTCTGTAATTAAGTGTTTTGTCATAGAAATGTAACTGTAATCTTCAGGGTCCTTGAAGAATCTATGTGCAATTAAACAACTTTTTTCTTCATTTTCAAACAATAAATGTAACCCTGTTGTTAAACAGTGCAATTATATATATATATATATATATATATATATATATATATATATATATATATATATATATATATATATATATATATATATAAATTTTTTTATTATTATTTTTTTTTACATTGTACTGAGTTTCATCCAAAGTTTTGTAAGAGTGAAACTTTATTTTATTTTTTTAAACCGGGTCCCAGAGTGGATAAATAAAAATAAATTCATAAAAAGATTAGATAGGGAAAGCTCTGAGTTTGTCAATGTAGTCTTAAGTTTACTACTGCTAGAAGACAGGTCAAGACTACAAAGTTCTAAAGAGACTACAAATTTTTTAAAAAGTGCTTATGGTGGTAGAGAATAATTCATTTTAGATTTTCTTTCATGCTCAAACAGAAACTTTACACAGTAAAGAATATTTAAAAAGTGTCAAAGGCACAATAGGACCCCTATAACTAAGAAATTAATAACTAGGAATTGTCCAAAGACTAAAGAAAAAACACACACACAGAAAAAAATAAAAAATAAAAATAAAAATCACTCACATTTTGTGTGAAGACATCTGTTTGTCCACTTTCAAGCATCGTTTCAAGCTCGTCATCTGACACACTGTTACCAGCTGCAGAGAAAACCATGAGTGAATAATGCGTGATAAAAAATACTTCATATTATACAGCATGAAATTCTTATAGATTTTACAAACAGTTGTCCTGCTTAGTTTGTTTGGAAAACAGTGAAACTTTTGTTTTATTTTTCATGAATGTTTGTTGAATGGAATGTTTAATGATTCAGAGAAGACATGCTTAAGTGACAGACAGAAAAAAAGACAATGAATGAAAAAACAGACAAACAATAGAATGAGAATCACCGGATAATAGAAAAATAATACAAATAGAAAAATGAAAATAAAATTAAACCCAGAACAATGAATAACAGAACAGAAAAAAAAAATAGAATGACAACACTAGAACAAGATTAGAACAAAAAATAAACAGAACACTAGAAAAAACCATAGAACAAAAGCAAGAAAGATGACAAAAAACAAACAGAATGGGAAATGATAGCTAGAATGATATGATAACTATAGAATGACATGCAGAATGATAAAATACAAAGAACGACAGACAGAAAGAACTATAGAAAACATGTACAAAATTAACAGATGCAGGGAAAAAAAGATAGAAAGAAAAAAAGACAGATAGAAAGAAATATAAAACAGATAAATTAATAGAACATCAGAGAGATGTTCAGCATCTATTTACTTGCTAGTATTTTGAATGTTACCTGTGATTTAACCTGATAGATGTTGTAACTATTTAACACGTTTAAATAAATCTCTCATGAAACAATTTTAAAATTAAATAAAGCAACTAAATTGATCGTTTGTCAGTCATGGAATTTAAAATTATCGAAAAATATTATTTTAGATTTAATATTTACTATATTTAATATTATAAACATCATATTATAATATTAGTCCTGTGCAAGAAATGCATCTCTCTCTCTCTACATCATCAAGAGCAATAGCTGAGAAAGCTTATTGTAATAGTAATAATTTAATTTATTTCAAGCCAATGCAACATCAGCCCTTTTGCCCTTTACTGTATAGAAAAAACAACAACAATGTCTTCAAAACCAATGTATACATACTACAGAGCCTGTGTAATATCACACTTCAAGCTGACTCCGCTTAGCAGCAATGAAACCCAACTGTGTCGTCACTTTGCATTGGATCTTGCTGGCCCAAAAAGATGTATGTGAACACACCAAACAGACGAAAGCTGACTGAAACGATAGCCGAGATTTGCACCTGCGCAAGAGTCTGATAATCTAATAATTCATATCATTGAATTATCATTGGAAATATTTAAGAAATGTAGTGAAATTCCATCCAGACTCTTTGTAATCCTTCTTGGCTCGAGTTGTTTACCTGCTACAACACTTATCTACGTCACACTCGTGCTCTGATTCGTTCCTGAATAACCAGTCAGAGCGCTCTCTTCAGCTGAGGGTCTGACGCCGATGTTAACCCGGCGAGAGGCGACACGTAGAACACACCAAACCAACTAGCCTGACTGACGGACAGATGAAGCCCAACAGCAGACTGTTGGCTTGGTGTGTCCCGGCCCTTACAGTGCATTAAAAAGATGACTTTGTGAGAATGCTAATAAGATCAATGAAATAAAGCACAGCAGAATAAGCACATACTGATTTTGAGTTGTCTTTTAATCCTCTCCACATTGCGGTCTCTGTATTGGGCTTGAATTGTATTACAGCGACCCATCAGTTCCAGGAATTCACGGGACAAAACACCATGCTTTCAAAAAAATGTTGAGAAGACATTCAGGATCAGATTATTCTCATTCAAAACAACTCTGTTTAAGTTTATATATATTAAAATAGAAGATATAAAACCAACCAACCTGAGTTCTCCTCATTCTTACATTCACTGGGATATATTTTTCTTCAACTTCCAATTTCTTGGGTTCAAGACCTGTGATGTAAATGCAGTTGAATTTTTCACATTTGTTAGGTTGAGCAGAAAAAGTCTGATTATCAAAAAAAGCTTTATTTGTAGAAGTTTATTTGTCAGTCTCACTTTTTAATTTCTTTTGGATCTGGCTGGCCATGCCTTTGATGTCTTCTCTGAGTGACTGCAGCTCCTTTTTCATACCTGTGTTCAACGAGAAATATTATACTCAATCACGTACTTTTCTTTGACTTACTCTCTTCGTAATTATAAATAAAAGTATTGTTTTTTTTTAATTAATCATGACTAATCTTAGACAAAATAAAAGGTTTTAAAAGTATAACATGTCATGTACACATATTGTGTATATATAAATGCACACACACATACAAGAATAACTTTAAACATACATATTTATCACTATTAAACATATATACATTTATAAATATATATATATATATATATATATATATATATATATATATATATATATATATATATATATATATATATATATATATATATATATATATATATATATATATATATATCTTTATTTATTTTTTTATATATGAAGAATTATTAGCCCCCTATTGATTTTTTCAGTTCAGTTCTGGCGAGCTCTGAGAAGTGTGTGATGGTCGCGCTACAGATGTATCACTTTTTTTATTTCAATAATGTAACGTAACATTTTATTTTGCGACGGATGTTTGAGTGTCTTTTTCTTTTCTTTTTGCCAACTCATTGTTGTTGACTGGCATGTATGTAGTCAACAGCAAACGCATAAAGGTCAATATGAAGAGCGAAAGTTTCTGTCTCCTTTTATATTCCTTAAAGTCTCCGGGTAAACGCTGAGACACATGGCACCTGTCACAATACCGATGGCAACAGAGAAATACTGTAGACTGTAATATACTGTAGGGAGATATGCTTGTAGACGGATGGCATTTCATGTCACGTTCAGCCTTATAATCTTAAAATGTGAGTCAGCAGTTTTGTCATCACCTTAAGGGGGTCACACACCTGAAGCGCCGCTTCACATTACGCTATAGATAATCGTTCAAATACTAGCTCTAAAGTGACGTTAGTGAATTAGTAATGGCTTCTGCTGTTCTGATGTCAGCTGCAGATGTAAATGAATGGCGGAAGAAAGTAGTTTCTAATACAAAAGGGTTTTAGACTCGCCGTGTTTGATTTTCTTTTTTATATAAAAGATTGTGCCGTCAAACTGTTGTATAAACGCAATATCACACTCGTAGAAGTGTGATATGGCTGTATATCAGCACTGGTGGGTCGCACCGCACGCCTCCCACCAGTGCTGATACAGAGCCATATTGCACTGCTACTCGTGTGATATTGCTCCTATATATATATATATATATATATATATATATATATATATATATATATATATATATATATATATATATATATAAATAAAGCTAAACACACACATGGTTGTATTCATATAAACAACACATACACACAGTACACAAAATTATGCAAGTGATTAATCAAAAACCCAAGTAAAAGCTAAATTACTCACTGTCCTCTGGAAGTGCAACTCCTAACACTGTTTTCTGCTTGTTCTCCAATTCGGAAACCTTTCTCTTAAGAGTTTCAAGACCCTCTCGAATCTCCTGAACCTACATAGAAAAAAAGAAAATATATTTTCATGACAAGTTTCAAAGGAAACTTTCCAAGCACAAATATTATGGAATTCAAGTAACCCAAATGTAATTTGTGTGTAACGTTTGGCAGCTGCATTCCTTTATTACTGTATGCATGTGCATGTTCCTAATCTATGGTGGCGGAGAGAGCTCAAACATACAGCAAGCTAAGATATGCATATAGAAAACACAAACATATCTTAAAATATCTTCATTAATTTGACAACATGGGCAAGCAAATTCTCACAACACATGCAAATAGCACAGACCATGTCAGAAATGTGTCGGGGAACCCTAAAAGTGACAAACCCGGCTACCTCCTATTTAGAGCCTGTCAGGGCTGCTGTCTCAGATCTAACAGGTACATTATATGTTTATTTTAATGTCCTGGTCATAAGTTTCCTTGTTGTTTGTACATTTTTTGCATTAATAATTGCTAAAAATGCTTTTTTGTTGGTGTATTTCTATTTGCAAGTATTCTGAACTTGCAGTGCGTTTGAGCACTCTCAGCCACCGTAGTAATCAGTTTATTTTTGAGAAACCTGCAGTGTAGAAAATAATAGTTCAGAATTGCCAGATTCCTAAATTATATTATCCAAGAACCAACAAAACACACTTCAGATTAAAAATCATTGATTACAGAAACAACATGCTACCTTTATACAGATCCATAAAACATGTGCATATAAGTGTTGAAAGCTGCAGTTCAAATGAGAACAAATGTGCTACAATGACCTTTTTAAAGAAAGCTTCATTTTCTTTCTCTTCATTTGCTGAGGTTCCGGATCCAGGCTGTATTATCAGAGCTACAGATTCTTCATCTTCATCTGAGACATCAGCAGTCTAGTAAAAGAGTATACAATAAGACACTGAATATAGCTGAGAATATAGTTATTAATAAATTAATATATTGTATGTAATCTTATTTTAAAATAATACCACCAGACAAAGGCAACACAATGTTTCTGCAGCTTATATAAAGGTAAATAAGGTTAATACAATTTCTAAATATCTATAGTAATACCTCAAAGTTTAAAAATAAAACTGTAATCAGATCTGTTATTTCTCAACTTACAAAAAAAAATTCAATAATGAATAGCCAAAATTACGCTTCTCATCACATTGCAAAAATACATCTTCCACTGTAGTTGTCGTTTTCCAAATGTCTAAAAATTCTTAAATCAAGATATATTTTACATTTACTGGAAATTATGTTTCATGAAAAATAAATGTAAATTTAATTAGTTTAAGATTGCAGAAAAATTGGCTTTAAGAAAAAAAAACACGTTGACAAGAAAGACAGATGTTGTGTTTTATTATGTGTGAATTAACTTACATTTTAGTTTCTTAAGATTTTAGGTTCTAGCTTGTTCAGGAAAACAGTAAAAATCCTATGCAGGACATTCATTTATTCAGTATGTGCAACATTTAATGTAAAAACGTTGTGAAATTAACCCTTCGTTATTCGCTTTGGGGCATTTGACGTTAAAGGTATTTGTTTGTCGAAATGCAAATTTAGTCCCACAGAAAAAAAAACCCCGCAATAACACAATTCAGTGAAGAATATAAACGGATGTAATAATAAACCTTTATTGCCGAGCGAATGACAGTGTAGTAATACTAATATAACTTCAAGTACCAATTCAACGCTGAACTGAAATGCAACCATTCATGGCTGCTGTATTTATATGTGGGCTAAATAAAGTTACACCCCATTTACCCAAGAACACTGAGCGCTAGTGCTGTAGGAGGGTGTTAGCCTACAGTTCGTGGACACTAAGATATTTTTTCCAACACAAGAAAATAAGTCATGCAGCTGCAGATTGTGACCCGTTAGAATCCTTGAAGGTGTTAATAAATCGCAGTCGAGCCAGTGGTGACAGCAGTATATCCGCTGGTTTAACTTTAGCCCGTTAGCCAGTTAGCCGGTTTCCTGAGTGCACTGCCCTGAATTTACTCACATTGCCCAGTTCTTTGGTCCGGTCCCGCATTTTCGATGTATTATATGGCCAGTTCAGATGAAATGTTCCCGTTTTTAAGAGGTGTAGCTCATCTGTTTGCTGACCCTATACTTGCAAAACTCACAACAGATAAGAGGGAGTTTCCATTCAAAGTCACATTTCACGCCAGCCAACTTCCACAAATAACTTTCAGAGCAGAATGTTGATGGACGCTGAGAGATAATGTATATTATATGGATAAACCCCGGTTATGCTTAGAGATCAATGTGGGGCAATGTCGTTGCATATGAGTTTGCTGTTTTCTTCTTCTCTATTAGTTTGCAGACGTATGACAAACCCTCAAAGCTTTTACTGCCGCCTACTGAGCGACGCGACAGAGGACATAAATGGAAGCCAGTTTCCGCCACAGAATAACATTTTTTATGTTATTCCGACTTTTTATTTCAGAATTCTAAGATTTAAAGTCACAATTACGAGTTATAATGTCAGAATTTTCAGATATAAATTCCCAATTACGAGTTATGTCAGAATTCTGAGATATAAAGTCGCAATTGTGTGATATAAAGACAGAATTTTCAGATATACTTCAATTCAGAGTTATAAATTGAGAATTTTGAGATAAAGTCACAATTCTGAGTTATAAAGTCACAATTCTGAGATATAAAGTCACAATACAGAGTAATAAAGTCAGAATTCAGTCTATTCAGAGTTATAAAGTCACAATTCTGAGACATAAAGTCACAATAAAGTTATAAACTCAGGATTCTGAGATAAAGCAACAATTCAGAGTTATAAAGTCACAATTCTTAGATATACGTCACAATTAAGGGTTATGTTAGAATTCTAAGATAAAGTTGCTATTGTGTGATATAAAGACAGATTTCTGAGATATACGTCACAATTCAGAGTTATAATTAATTAGCATTGCCAGCTAGCCCTTTGCAACTCTTACATGGTTGCCCACTGAAGCTAAGCAGGTCAGTTCCTGGATGGGAGACCACATGTGAAAATACTGTAGGCCAGGGGTCACCAAACTTGTTCCTGGAGGGCCGGTGTCCTGCAGATTTTAGCTCCAACCCTAATCAAACACACCTGAATGAGCTAATCAAGGTCTTACTTGGTATACTTGAAACATCCAGCCAGGTGTTTTGAGGCAAGTTGGAGCTAAACCCTGCAGGGACACCGGCCCTCCAGGACCGAGATTGGTGACCCCTGCTGTAGGCTATTGCCGGAGGTGATGTTAGTGGGACCAGCAGGGGGTGCTCAACCTGCGGTCTGTGTGGCTCCTAACGCCCCAGTAAATTAATGGGGACTCTATACTGTCAGTGAGCGCTGTCTTTCGGATGAGATGCTCTCTGTGGTCGTTAAAAATCCCAGGATGTCCTTTGAAAAAGAGTAGGGGTTTACCTTGGCATCCTGGCCAAATTTGCGCACTGACCTCTGTCCATCATGGCATCATTGGTCTCCACTCCACTAATCAGCTGGTGTGCGGTCTGGCGCATGGTGGTGGATGAGGAGATTTCCTCACCCAAAAAAAATGCGTTAAGCGCTTTGAGTGTCCAGAAAAGTGCTAAATAAATGTAAGGAATTATTATTACAATTCTAAGATGCAATAACTATTTAAAAAAAAATGTACCCAGAGGCGTAAACTGGCTTACATATACACAGGTGCATCACTCAGTAGGGGCAGTAAAAGCCCCTGAGATTTGAAGTCAGAATTGCGAGTTATAAAGGATATCAGACCAGTTATTGTGAAAAGAAATAAAGAAAAATGAAAGCTGGAAAATAATCCTAAAAATACATTTGATCGGAAGAACCAAAACTGAAGTTTCACAGTGATGACATAAAAAAGCTTTTCGTTTCCCCAGAGCCTTAAAATGAAAGGTCTTTCAAAGTACCATGTTGAACAACATCTTGGAAGAAAATGTTGCATAGCTAGTTTACTGATTAGCATGTAAACACAGACCACAGACCAACCAAACAATCAGATTTTTGATAGCTCTGCGCTTATTTTGTGCATGTAAACAGAAACACACACAGTGATTACAGAATTCTCATTTTTGGATGAACTATCCCTTTAAGAATGTAACCTTATGAAGGATAATATTCCATGTTTGCTTTATATAACTTTTTAATTAACAAGAAAAGTAATTTTTTTCTCATGTAAACAAACAAAGAAAAATAATATGGCATAATATATTTGTTTATAAAACAGTCATAGTTCAAATCAGCAAATTAACCACAGAATATATACGAACAAAATAAGAGAAGCACATTGATACTCTACTGCCATCATTTGCGAATAATAATACAAACCTAAACGTCTTTCATTCCTGACTGTTTAACATAAAATACTGCAGTTTCCCTTTTTCATTAGAACAGATTATACACATGAACAAACTTATTCACATGCTAGTTTGCCATCAAACGAGGATAGTGTGATAGCAAATGCCTGTAGAGCACACATGGGAAAGCTGTAGTCCATGGAAAACACATCGTCTGCAACCCGGCCAAACTGCATCACGATGTAGTCCACTGGGGAGAGATATTGATCCACAAAATAAATCACAACTGGGAACTGTAATATTGTTGTATGTTATGTGATTTGCGACTAAAAACACATACCATTATCTGGATGGACAATCTGAAAGTTTTTAACAGATGCCTGAGTAACTCGGCCATGGAAATTGAGCACATACGACTGAGTTTGCTCATTCCAGCTGGGTGATTTATTGACTAGAGTGACAAGATTCTCTTTGTTACCGTTCTCGTATCGGGTGAGCAGAGACTCCAGCTCCTGGAACATGCAAAGTAGATGTTCATTATTAATACAGTATGCTGTACATACAAATGAATCAGTAGTGAATCAAACTCATAAGAAGAAATAATGTATTTGATATTTCTAAATTTATAAATATTCAGTCCCTCCATGATTTTGCGAGTCCAATGGTTCTTGAGATCATTTTTTGACATTTTACAAGGTTTGTCTGTATTTTCACATCAAACGGACAAAAATTGAAGCAAATAATATCAAACGTGTTGAGAAAAGGCATCACAAAATCAAGCAAACTCCACACAGAAATGCCAACTGACCCAGCCGGGGCTCAAACCAACGACCTTTTTGCTGTGAGGCGATCGTGTTACCCACTGCGCCACCGTGACGCCAATTCATTAATATTATAATAAATTTTATTAATATAATAAATAGTGATATTAATAACAAATGAACCTGCAATATTTTGGAGGGACTGAAAATTTCAGAATATCATACTTATACACTACTCTTTAAAAGTGTAGGGATATTTAGAATAAAATGTATACTTTAAAATATAAATTTTTTTGGCAAAGATTCATTAAATTAATCAAAAGTGACATTAAATATAATCAATTATTGATTTAATTTATGATGTTGTGAATAAAAAAAACGAATAATTGCTGTTCTTTGACCACTCTTTTAATCAAAGAACATTTATAAATAAATATATTTATATATATATATACTGTTGAAGTCAGAATTATTAGCCCCCTGTTTATTTTTTTCCCTAATTTCTGTTTACCGGTGAGAAGATTTTTTTTTCAACACATTTCTAAACATAATAGTTTTAATAACTCATTTCTAATAACTGATTTATTTTATCTTTGCCTTGATGACAGTAAATAATATTTTACTAGATATTTTCACCTCTATATAGCTTAAAGTGACATTTAAAGGCTTAACTGGGTTAATTAGGTTAACTAGGCAGGTTAGGGTAATTAGGCAAGATATTGTATAACGATGGTTTGTTCTGTAGAAAAAATTGGCTTAAAGGGGCTAATAATTTTGACCTTAAAATGGGGTTTAAAAAAACGTAAAACTGCTTTTCTTCTAGCCGAAATAAAACAAAAAAAGACTTTCTCCAGAAGAAAAAATATTATCACACATACTGTGAAAATGTCCTTGCTCTGTTAAACATCATTAGGGAAATATTTTAAAAAGAAGAAAAAAAATCAAAGGGGGCTGATAATTCTTCAACTGTTTATGAAACTTTAATAATATTTCACAATAGTTCTGTGGCATTGCATAGCATTTTGACCAATTAAATGCAGCCTTGCAAACAATAAGATATTTTTAAAACATTTGAAATTAAATCTTTCCATGATTATCCAAATAAAATATTATATTAATGATCATCAAACCATTAGTAACATATGAACAACTTACATTTTTTGGTTGAATAATGACTCTCTCATCATTCTCGTGCATACCAGGAATGACTACTGTCATTTTGCGGGGACCTTTGAAACCCAGAACATTTTTTTCCTGTGTGATGTTAAAGAAAAAGTAAGAATTTTACAATCAAAACAACCATATATAATTACTGTATGGTTAATACAAATACAAAGTACAACTAAATACAATATCCAACCAAATACAATTTAATCCAATTGAAAACTACCGTAGACTTTATCTAACACACACAACGAGCATCTTACATAACATATTGCCGCCAGCTCTTGTCGCAGTGTATCCGTTTCTTTAATAAATGGTTTCCTTTCAGGATTTTCACCATTATCAAACACAGTGAACTTAGTCCCCAAGACATTTGACCTGAGGAGACAAACCACATTTTAAGGATTTTTATCACAAACATAACGATTTGTGAGGTGTCACTGCTATGGCACAAACCTTAATTTGCCAATGTAGCTGTCAGTATCCCTGGATAAATCTGTAGGATCGACTGATATCAAATAATTGGACGTTTTGCACTTCTTTCTTTTCCTGCCAGCCATCAGAAAGACCTGCCCATTCCAAACAATGGACAAGAGAGTAATACTGTGTTAAGAGATTAAGGAAAATTGCTTTTCAAATACTTCACTATTAACACTTCTGCTAACCCGTTTCCCATCCTCCTTTTCCATGTGGAGGTAATAAGTGGGGTAGATCCCTTTCTCCACTCCTCTCCTGTCTCTGGTGATCCTGCACTGAATGGTCACGTCCCTTGGAGCAGGACGCATGGCAAACTGTTCCAGATCCTCCAAAGACATTGGAGACGACTGGACAAAACAAGACATATATGAATATTTAGAATATGAATAAATAATCAATCAACATTTATGTAACATAATTGCATTTCTATACAATATTAATAAATGTACTTTAATGGGGTATGCACACAGACTTTTCATGTTCAATAAGCCAACTCAATCGCTTCGGTGACCTGTTAAACCAAGTTTGAGATATGTTTATTTTTTTTAAATAATGACCTTCACTGTCTGACTGAGATACAATATAAACTTTACGATATAAAGTTTACCACAGTATTTTCAATGGAGTATTTGCGCTCAACTGCTGCTCCTGGTGGCACTTGCATTTAAACTGTCTTTCATCTCATTTTACGCTTGAACAACTAAATTAATGCTAAAGTCTATTTAATTAATTATTTTTTAATTCAATTACAACATTGAAGCTATTAAAGGAAGCTCAAGAAATTGAAAAAAGTCACATTAACCTTTCACCGGAAGTTTATCAGTGGCTTAAAAACAGTTGTGCATATAGCCAGACGTGTTATTTATACTAATTAAAATTTCTTTAATATATTTTCTGCATGGAACATCAATTCAGCAAATTACAATATAGATTTTATACTTAAGTTAAATACTAAATACTAACACTGCCCCAGTAAACACTTCCCTCACTCAGCAAACTCAACAAAAGTTCCCAAAGGAGGAAAATAAAATAAAATAAAATAAAATAAAATAAAATAAAATAAAATAAAATAAAATAAAATAAAATAAAATAAAATAATCAATAAATTAAAAAGGCATGAATAAAAATTTTCAATATAAGTATAGAAATGTTAGCCAGCAAGTAATCTTAAAAGAGGCACCACACCTTATTGAAGGTATTTAAAGAATCTGTGAGTGGAGGTGATCCCCAACCGATTTAAAAATACAATTTAATCACTCTTTTTTTATGCTTGTACTAAAAAAAGAAAATGCATGCTTCCACTTCAAAATGATGAATATTATTTACACTATCATGTAGTATTTTACATACACAAACATGTGAATGTTACGCTTACAATTAAGACAAGCAGCAAAATAAATCGTTTTTTTAAAGCTAGAATTGACTTGAAGTGGAAGACACTGGAAGTGGATGACAAATGAAATAAGCCACATTACATTTACAAATGACCATAGCCAATAATGTGCATGTGTATAAAACAATATAATAACAAAATAATTATAAACTAAGTTTTAGAATTTACACTCACTTTTCCCATGTCCAAAGAATCGCTGTCAGAAGAGTGCTCCTTATAGTTGGAGTTCAAAGAGGCAAGACTGTTATCATTTTTTGCAGCTTTTTTAGACTTCTTTGGTGTTTTTTTAGCTTCCTTCTTCTTGTCCTTCTCCTCGATGTCTTCTTCACTGTCACTGAGATGACATCTCACTACAATGACAGAAGCAGCATTTTACCAATCAGGCCACTATTGTTGACAAATTCTTTTTTTATTTATTTACTTGGCTTCATTTGTTTTTTCTTTGGTGTAGGAGGAACGGGGCTCTTTGACCAGTCTTTTCCTTCATCCTCACTTTCTGATTCAGGTTTTTTCTCTTCATTAATGGAGAAATCCACAACTGAATCAGTCTGAACTGCTAGGAGGAAAAATACACAAATCGGAATGTTAACAATGCCAATGTCCAATTATTTCCTATTTATGAATAGCTGCGCTGCAGGAAATGGCCTTTAACTTGTGTCAAGCTTAACAATAGACACACATCTCCGGTAAACTTACAGGACTGTTCCCCTGTCTTTGCTCTCTCTTTAGTTCCATTTGTCTTTTCCTTCTTCTTTACAGATTTCTTCTCTTTCTTTTCATTTTCCTCCACCTCCAGCGCAGCTTTTGGTTCAAGTACTGAAATTCAACAAAATAGACTCATCAAACTAAGGCAGACACAACAGGTGAGATTGAAAACAGAAAAAAACCCACTTACGTTTAGTTTGTCCCTTTTTCACACCCTTCTTCTTTGTTTTCTTTCCATCTGCCTGGCCGTCTGTGCCTAAAGTGCTTGTAGTACTGTGCTGTGGGCTGATCTCTAGATCAATTTTCTTAACGATGATCGGGACAGGCTGAGCGATTTCCTCTGATGCCTCTTCTGTCCTGGATGAAACACTCAGTTCTCCCAAACAAATCTCTTCCACTGTGTTTTCATAAATATGCTCAGGTTGTGTGTCTGATAATAAAAAAGACAGACACAGATGAAGACACAGACACATAGACAATTTCTATGCACACAAAAGGCCTATTTGTCTCAAATATGTTCTAAATCTGTGTCAGTGAGTGCTTAATCCATCCACCTCACTAAAGTGCTGGCCAACTGCAAACTAATTGTCTTTAACTGGATCTTCTAAATGAACCAGTTCACCTAAATAGACCAATTTCCTGAGTTGTTCAGTTACTAGAACAGTACGCTGAGATCAGATGTGAGAACAGTTGAACTGGTAATACTGCATATGCGTGATTCAGCAGGTGGTGAACCAAACACAAACAGTGCATCACAGCCTGTTGTGACTGACACAGTCTCATAGCACAGTCTCAACTGAACTTGGACGACTAACTAAGCTGTTGTAAAAACAGAAAAACAGAAACCGAAGACTAAGAGGATCTGGCGAAACATAAGTTTAGTTCATAACATAAAATCATAATGGAATTAAAATAGTAAGTCAGTCAAGCTCCATTTAGGCTGCAAAACTTAATTGTAAGAAACTTTTCAGATCATGGTGATGTTTTAACTGACTGAAATTATTATTGCTGACTACATATTTTTAGATATGTTGAGTCCTAACATGGGAGGATTGATTATGTCATCATGGATGACGTGATTACATTGTAGTTTTTTTTTAACCGGTTCATTGAGATGAACTGTCCAAGAGATCCAGTTTGTGGAAAAGATCCAAACTTCTCATCACTTCCTGACATGTGTGGCATATCCAGATGCTGATTACACAGCATGATTATTGCACAGGTGTGCCTTAGGTTGGCCACAATAAAAGGCCACTCTAAATTGTGCAGTTCTACACAGCACAATACCACAGATGTCACAATTTTTGAGGGAGAGATCCTACTGATTGCAGGAATGTTCAACAAATCTGTTGACATGGATTGAATATATCGATCATAATCTTGTCATACCTGTGGGGTTGATCGATTGACTCGACAAAGAAGAAGCGCTCAGTATCACAGATTTAGACAAATGTGTGAACAATATTTGAGAGAAATAGGCCTTGTGTACAAAGAAAAATCTTTGAGCTCATGAAAAATGGGAGCAATAACAAAAGTGTTGCGTTTATAATTTTGTTGAATGTAGATTGATTGACAGATTGATGTTAATATGTTAGCAATGAGGTTCTGGTTTATATAATGTAAGTGTGTACAAACCATTGAGGGAAGTGTTGCTTTGAGATTGGCTTATCAATAAAGCAGTATCGTCACACTCAGCTTTCTGTTTGCGTGTCTTGGAACGGATGTCAGGATTCGCTGTAACCATCCGGGCATCTGCCCTTCGTCTTTGTTGTTTCTTGATTAAAAGTGAACGCTATGAGAGTTGACACGATATGAGCTATGTTACACATCCAGTTATGCATTACAATCACAGTATAATGGCATCAGTATAGATAAATTTCTCCACAACATTAATTGTGCATTGATTCTATGCTTTAAACATGAAGTAACCTAATATAATAATAATCAAAATGCATTTTATTTATATAACTTTCAAACAAATGTATTATTTGAGAAAATGTCTAATCAAAATATACTCATTTTTAAAAATCTTACCTGATTGTCCAGCTTCTGCTGTCGTACCTCTGCATCCTCCATTTCTTTAGCTGGAAAAATATAATTATCAACATTTTAGCATTAATAAATAATTCATACTATTGATCTGCTATTTTGTTATTGTCCTAAGCTCACCGTTCAGAATACATGCTCAAATCAAGCTATCGAATGAAAGGCACTGTTTCTCCCCGTTTGTCTCTGTGGCTCCATCTGACATCCCCACCTGCGAGCAACAGAAGCTAAAGAAGATTATAGAGGATAAAGTTCTTACACTCAACGCTCCACTGAGACGCCATTTAGAATGGATCCTTCATCATCACTGACATCAGATGCTATTTATGACTCCAAAGTTCTAAATGTTACATGCTATTGTTTGTATAATACAAAAATTGGTATGTATTTCTGCATTTTTCCAACAGAAATAATCTTTTTGTGCAAGATTCTTTTATTCCAAGAATTCAGTTGTGCAAAATATACAAAGAGTTACAGTATATAAGGATATAAAAGAAGCCTCTTCTTCTTGATTATTATCTTTATTTTGAGATTTGGACCTATTGTGGTTCCAAATTGCACATTTAAGTGATCATTTATTTATTCTTTCATATTATTATTATCATCTATTTGAGTCTGTATATTTCAAGTACAAGAATTTTTCCTCAAAACATTTTTCCCTCATGCACTGAGCCAGAACTCTTCACTTGAAATTTACTTATAGCAGAACTTTAATTTGATTTGAAATATGGAATCTTCTGAATTGATTTCTAGTAAATATATCTTTATCATACACATTTGCCAAATAAAACATATCATAAGCATTATTTGTTGTTTAAACTCTCTAAAATATCAACAAAATTCTACAGTATTATTAGCCTGATAAATACTAAAAGTATTGTAAGCCTGATTTTGTACAATTTTCCTTTTTTTTCATAATATATGAATATTTAATTAGATTATACCTCATTTGCATATTCAGACTTTTCCAAAAACCTTTAATACAAACCATGTTATTGTTGAACTTTTTTAAAGTATGTTTTTTTTCCAGTGGTTTACAACTGAAACGACTTCTTGCTTTAATGCAGTTTAAAAAAAAGCTTGTCTTCTAAGGGAAAAGATAAACAGTTCATATTGATGTATTTCGAAATGTAGTCGGCCTGTTTTGTTTGCTTTAGTGGGCTATTATATGTACATAGACTGATGCATAACTGCCTGTTTTTCTAAAACATAGAAAGCGAAACAGCTGCCCAGGAACATTAAAATACTGTACAATTATTAGTTTGATCTGTATTAATTATTTATATCATCAAAATTAGTTGCTATTGCAAAACATTGCTATTTAGAATTGTATTACTGTTTTATTTTTAGGCTAATTTTTGACTGGTGTTTTGAATGTTCTTTCACATATACATATATGAAAAAAAAACAACGTTAAGGGGTCAATCCCTATGCCCTAATCCTTTCTCCCTTCGGAGGGTCCTTCTGAAAGGATTAACTGAAAACATAGGGATGCACACTTCCGAATTGAGTGCCGTACACCAAACAGCTTTCCTGCTCAAAGAATAATTTCCCGAAATGTCCATCAGTTGTATTTTTAAAACTCCTTTATTTAAGGGCCCTTCGGAGCAGGGGCGGATTTAACCAATAAGCATGGTAAGCGGCCGCCTAAGGCCCCAGGAAATCTGAGGTCACCCAAATAAATACCTAGAAGTACAAAACAACCTATATTTATATATTAAATTGTTTTCTATTATATTTTGTATGGTGAGGATCTAAAAAATTTCATTTGAACATAATTATTACATCTGAGCAAATGTGTCGTCCACCTTCAATCACGATGAACCAGTCCAGCAGTCAAATCTGTAAAGATTTAGTACTTAAAACAAAATGGTTAATTTATTGTTTTTAGTTAGTTGATTGTTGTGAATTCATCTTAAGAGAACAAATCGTTTCAAAAGTTTTTACAAGGTGCTTTACATTTTATTATTATTTTGCATTAAGATAAAATGTAGAAAAGGAGATCGAAAGATATAAAAAAACAGCAAAATAAAATAAAAAAAATAAATAAAAACAAAGTACAAAATGTGCATTTTAGAACTTTTGGGACCCTTGGCTGGAATTGCTTAAACTGTATAAATTAATTAATTATATTCTAACTTAATTTTATAAGTTATGCAATCAGTTTTAGGTCAGTTTAACAATATAAGTTCAATGGACTCATAAGGTTCATTCAATTCAGCTTAAAAAATTAAGGCAACCAGGATTTTTTGTACAGTGTAGGACCCCAAAAAATCACTAAATCCGGTCCTGCTTCGGAGTGGCCAGTTTTGGGCACTTCGGTTTGGAATGACACGATTTTTTTACTCCTAAAATGCCCCTCGGAAGGCGATACCTTTGTACCGCACATTCAACATGTCCGCATAGTAAACAAACCACAAACCGAAGACAAATAACCTGTACACTAGATGGCAGCGTCTCATTTCGGCCTGTTTTCACCTACAGCTGAAGAAAAATGAAACTGGTCACGTGACTTGCTTACTCTGAATTATGTCTCGACGTGTTTTTAACAGTTCTTATCTATTTTGCCTTTGTAAGTGAGACAGTCGAAGTGGCATTTCAGAAACATCTTAAATTTATTACGCCCGGATGGGATGAAGATACTCCTTTTACTTTGTTTATTTGAGGTAGTATCCATGAGCGCTAGCAGAAATTCAACCTGGAGCTGAGAGTACTACTACAGTAAGTATCAGACTTAATAACGCACATATAAGTGAAGCAGGAAATATATTTTATAAGTATTCTCTTTAGTAACAAGCGCGGTGGCAGATCACATACACGAATGCTAAGTGTTTCTCCTACACATGATTGCTAGCGTGTTTAGTTTCGTTGGCTGATGTGTTCACGCGTAAATCACATTATTGACCACAGAATTGACAAATAATCATGATTAATCGGTGTTTAGAGGAAGAGGAGGAGCAGATGGTTTACCACAGTGGTAAAAACGCGAGTCAGGAGAATTTTGTAACGTTATCCTAGATACTCTAAGCATTTTGTGATGTATTGGAGAGCTGATAGTATCAGGGCTGAGGAGTCTGTTGATTTCTCTCATTATGGAATTGTGAAGATACTTGCTTTTCTCAAATTATGGAAACCCAAAAACAAAATAACGTGAGTTAAAAAGGCATGACAGAACATGCAGTGTTTTTCTGTTTGTTGTGGTTGATGACTCATGTGACAGTCACTGTTTTATTCCACAGATGTCCATTGTGCCGTGTTTCCTCTGGCAGGATGAGCAAAAGTCAAGAGCAAGATGTAAGATTTCGTTCTTATACTTAGATGTTTGGCTTTGTAATGAGCAATGACGCAGCATTATTACATAGTTTGTTTAAAAGGAAAAACTGTTGATTGAAAGTGCAAAATAGTAATGGGTCACAGGATTGCCTTTTTAAAAGTGTACATTTACATAGATGTCTAGTATCTGCATGTAGCAGACTTGAAATTAGTTTTTTAACTTTAATTTCTACATAGGAATTCATAGCTGTGAGAGTTCAGGATCCTCGTGTTCAGAATGAAGGGTCGTGGAACTCATATGTGGACTTCAAGATTTTCCTTCATGTGAGTGTTTTTGCTGCAAGGATTTCTAATAATACATCAAGATTACAATCTACTAATGTGACTTAAGTTTCTTAGTCAAAAGCTTTTTAGTATTTCTTTTTTGCCAATTTGAGCAAAGGTCAGTTTCTCTGGATTTAAAATTTGTATTTACAGTGCTCAGAATATTTGAGTACACCCTATTTTAAAAATGAATATTTTTATCAATTTCTCAGTGAATATAGGGGATGTATCTTGGTGCATTTAAACAAAAAGATTTATCTAACAGATATATTTATTAAAACAATATTTTAATCACCAAACATATTTAGAAATTGAAAGATAATACAATTAAATAAGAGCAAAATATTGCAAAAAAAAAAAAACTTAAATTTTTCAACTAAATTGTGTATTGTTTGTTTCTCTTGATTTTTTTTTTCCTCTTTAAAAAAATTTTAAAAAATTTTTCTATGACATAAATTTGGGTGTACTTGTTTTTGGACCGTTAATGTAAGTTATTTTGTTAGCTAAGCTCCAGATTTGGCTTCAGTACTGAGTAATCTACTGTATATGCACAAACATAATATTGTACAGCTTCCTATTAAAAATGTGAATTTAAAAGATAGATTTGTGAGGGCTGTACTCATATATGCTGAGCACTGTATTTAAAATGAAAATATTGTCAATTAGAGCTTTATTATTTTGGAGAAAATAGCAAAAAAGTTGCAGCAAAAAGTTGATTTGTAGATGATACAATAACAATGTTAAAAATGAAAATGTACTTAGAATTTGCTTACTTTCAAATGGTTCCAAATCTCTGAGTTTCTTTCTTCTGTTGAACACTAAAGAAGATGTTTTGAAGAAAGCTGAAAACACGTAACCTTTGGTGGAAAAACAAATACTTTGGAAGTCAATGATTACAGGTTTCCAGCTTTCTTTAAAACATCTTTTGTGTTCAAACAACAGAAAGGGTAAAGAAAGTGAGTAAATGATGACCGAATTAGAACTATGCCTTTATGAAATCAATATTTACAATCAAAATATCTCAAGCTGTTTGTTATTCTAATTAGTTGTCATTGAATGAAAAAAGCTGTAAATGACAATATTTGAATGATGGACATCAGCATGGCTTCAGTTTGTTTGAAGGTTTATGACAATACTTCAAGCGATAACTGACAATCTCAAAATGGGCAGATATGTAAGACGTGATGCATAAACAGGCTTTTATGATATAAATGTCTTTATTATAGATGTAAAAACCTTGTTTTTTTATTCAGAAGTTTGTCTTGTTAACTATGCTAGTGATCTGAATTTGGTTTCATGCTTGCTTTCTGTCATCAGACAAACAGCAAAGCATTCACTGCCAAAACATCCTGTGTGAGGCGGCGATACAGCGAGTTTGCGTGGCTGAAGAAAAAACTGCAGAAGAATGCTGGTCTGGTGTAAGTTCCTGTTAATGCTTCGTTCTCATTGTAGCCATGCTCAATTTGATCAAAAATCTGATTAGTGAAATATCCCGTTTTACTGGTTTGCAGTCTGTGCAGATGTATTAGCCGACATGTGAATAAGATACACTTAAAAGACTTTATTTAAAATTGTATTATTTCCTGGTGGTGACATCGAAACATACCTCCTGCTCATTGTATATTATTTGATATGCAAGTTGGATCATTAAAATATGAATAAAATTGCTATGACTTGTACATTCGCATTAGATGAGAAGATATTCATATAATTTCTTTGGTCATTGATTGCATGTAAATCCAAAGCACTCTGCATAATAGTAAGTGGGAGTTTCCAGATAAGTGGGTGGGGCCATCAGGGAGGGGGGGGGGGGGGGGTCCACAGCATTTTCAGTTTTGCTTTGCAGAGATTCTCAAATAATGTCAGTTTTAAGTGCTTACAAGCTGTGAGCAGTTAGCGTAATAGACTAGCTGTAATAAACTAAACTAGACTACAATAAAGTGTAGCTGTGTTGATCTGTGTATGTTATGTACATTAATGAGCTTGCTAGCATAAAGGAGAACAGCTTAATGCATCTGTGGAAATGTTTGGAGAGAAGACCAAAGGTAACAAATAATAAATACAAATGATATTAAAAATACTCGTATAAATTAAAGAAAAAAATAGTAATGGTCCGTAACTCTATATAATGTGTGTTTTATTGTATTTGCACATTGTAAGTGGAAAAATATTTAATTTAACATAGTAAAGTTAAAAAAAAAAGTCACAATATAAGTGAGGGTCTTTATACAAGAATGCAAGGATACAAGGTGCTTTTCATGTTTCGTATGGGCTTCTGTCACATGAGGATGATTATTTTGAGGCATCTAAAAGATTTAGTTCTGGGTTAACTTGTTTACATGACCACACTCACATCGATGGTTTATGTTTCATCCAAAATGCTTGATTAAATTGGTCAGTTACTGCAATAAGAAGCAATGTTATCGATCTGCCATGTAGCAGAGCCTGGATGCAATTCCATTTTAATGATACATACTAAAAAATAATTTCAATTTCTAATTTAAATCAAGCAGTACCTTTTTAAACTCAAAATGCTTCTCTATCTCTTACAGGCCTGTTCCTGAGCTGCCAAAAAAGTCTATCTTCTCGTTTATTAATGATGACTTCATCGAAAGGAGGAGAAAGGGTCTTCAGGGCTTCTTGGATAAGTCCGTTTTTGTTATTTATTTCAATAGTCTTGCTGGCATTTGCTTAAATTCAATTCACACCACACCAACAGGTGGCAACAGACCGGCTGGGTGCTGTCCAGTGTGTTACCACTCTCTGTCTGAGCTTGTTTTCGTCAAACTGAATGTGCTGAATCAGCACTTGTCTGATCATGGAATGTCTGAGAGGTGACGTGTTGTTATCTGGCGATTGTCCACTGTTGGTGTAGTGTGAATGGGCCTATACACAAAGCTTTAACATTATGAGAATTAAAAAGTAGCTTGAAATTCCACGGATTAATTGTTTTCGTCTTCCCGTTCAGGGTGCTGCACATGACAGTGTGCCTGTCGGATAGTCAGCTGCATCTTTTCCTGCAGACTCAGCTTCCTGTCAAGCACATTGAAGACTGTGTGCAGGGTCACACCCCTTACACTGTTACTGAAGCCATTCTAAGTTATGCTTCCTCCAATCGTGGATGGGTGCAGGAGGAAGGAGGCGCTGACCAAGAATCATGCTCCACCACTGTGTCATATGAATCCGTAGAAAGGTAAAGAAAAACTGGTTTAAAGATCATAAAATAAAACTAAATATAATAATGTAAAATAGCTCCTAAAATCCTTTGAGTGCAGTGTTACTGGTGCCGCCACATTTTACAAATAGACCAGATTTGGTAGCATTATAGTATTAATAGTGTTACATGTTTTGACTGACGTTACAGTAGCAGTAACTTATAAATGTAAATATTTTTTCATCATCCAAGAACGGTAATAACTGTACAACCACCAAGTGTTTCGGACTAAACTCATTATCAATGCAAAAATCGCAGAATAGATTTGTAGAATGATTTTCCTCCACAGCTCTACAAACGATATGCTTTCTGTGATATGTAGCTTAAAGGAATAAAACATAAATATAAACTGATATGGCTAAAATAAAAACGTTATTCTGTATAAATTTTCTATTTTTTCCACCGGTAAGTGTTACTAAAATCAATTCATGATAAATGTTTGCAAAGTTGAAAAAAAGAATTAGAGCCTTTATCTTGTATTCTATTATAATATAATTTCAAGCCATTATATCATGGAACGACCTAAATATATATGTCTTACTGCTATAGTCAGTGTTGTTACCAGTATTGTTTAACCACCATACAATTGAAATTTCTGAAAGAGGTCAGAAAATATGGAAATATGTTTTATATGTAAATATTACTTATGGTGATTTTAAAGTGTTTGTTCACACAACAATGAACATTCTGTTATCAATTACTTTTATATCAGTTATGTCCTTACTTTCCGATCCCCTGAGACCTTCGATGATTTTCTGAACACAAATTAAATCAGAGCTGTTGACGCCCATAGCCTAGTGGTAAAGCGCGCCGACATATAGCACTGAGGTAGCACTGCTTACGGCGACCTGAGTTCGATTCCCGGCTCCATGTCCTTTACCGATCGTTTATCCTTATCTCTGCTCCCCATATAATCCTGTTTCATCTCCACTGTCCTATAAAATAAAGATGTAAACCCCTAAAAATCTGAGACCTGCCTCATTCTCTAAAGACAGTAACGGTTCAGAGATGTTCAAAGTTCAGAAAAGAAACCAAACACATTGTCAATATTTCTAACTGTAATCATTTGAAGCTCCAGCAACATTTTTGTGTGATAGGGTGCGCGTTTACCACTGTCAGTGCAACGTATTGCTATTAGAGTCAGCAGCACAACATGCAAGCTGCGTATATCCCGCAGTAAGCACACACCGGGATCTGATTCAGCTGACAAAAAGGCATAGGCAAAGTTGTTCTTGGAGCATCATATGATTACAGTTGAACCATTGAAATCACATGGAATGTTTCGACAATGTTTTTGGTTCCTTTTTTGGACTTTAAATGTCTTAAGACTTGCTGTCCATGGAGGATAAGGGTGTGTTTCAAGTGTTTTTAATTTGTGTTTCGAAGATGAACAAAAGTCTCAGTGAATTGGAAAGATGTGAGGGTGACTACATAATAACAGAAATGTCATTTTTGGGTGAAATAAGGAGGTTCTGAAAAGTAGTGCTGCTTCATTCACTGTACAAAATAATCTAGTTGCCTACATTTTTGTCAGTTGAATCAAACTAACTTTGCTAGTCATCTCAACTTACTTCAGTGACACTGATAAAAAAATTACATCAAACCTGATTAATCAGAATCTGTTTTATTGCCAAGTGTGCTTACACACACAAGGAATTTGTTTTGGCTATAGAAGCTTCCAGTGTACGTAAAGTGACAAGTGACAACAGAAAATAAATAAGAAAAAAATACGACAAACATTAAACAGACATGCAATTAGTCAAAAAGCTCTGGATGTTGAATTGCATGTACAGATTTTTTTATAAATATACAAGTTAGAAAGTGCAGTGTACAGATGTGTAGAGAAAGTATTGCATTGTATATTGTTATAAGGTGCTGTCACTGTGTACATGTGCGTATGAGAAAGTAACTTATTGAAATAAGGTAAAGTAGCATAACACATTTGTTGTCATGACTTTGTTCATATCTTTGTACAGTGTTCCAGTATATAAAAGTGTTGTGAAATGTTTGTCATACGCTCCAAAAATAGCCAACACTCATCAGTTTGGTAGTTGCACCAGTCAAAACTCAAAATTTAGTTGCGCTGAACAGAAAAAATGTTGCACAACCTGGCCATTTAGTCACAGTCTAAAGCTCTGCTTTAACATTAAAATCACTTGTCTCATACAGGGTGTCCGTGGGGTCTTACAATCTTTTAGATTTCAAAAAGTCTTAACTTCGCTGAAATATTATATTGTATGTCCTAAATTGTTTTAAACAAGTCTTAATTTTCCCATGTCCGTGTAAAGCTGCCCAGTCGGACAAACACCCATCCAATGAGCAACAATCCATCTCAATAAAACTTTTAGCAAAACTCTATTTGTAACTCTATTTACCAATATGGTTTAATTATCTACCTTACAATAATATTTGATTAAAAGCTCTCAATGCATTTAAAGCCCATATATGATGAGGACCCTGACTTGACACATATGCATACGTTTAGTTTACTATAGTTTTTAAAGCACTTTTTTTAAAACAGATAAATGTATGTTGACCAAAATATTTTGTCTACACCTACAGTTTGCTTTTTTGACACATTATTTAAAATATGTGGCCAAGAAATAACTAATTAGTGTTTTTTGATGGGAGAAGTCAAAATATATTGGGCTAGACCAACTAATGGTCATTAGAAAAAAAGACTCCTGCATGTTTAAGTCTAAAATGTATTTCATAATGGTCTTAAAATGTCTTCAAGTTGACTTGGTGAAACCAGTAGAAACCCTGCTCATAATGCTATACTTCTCTTTACAGCCCTGTCGCTCACCTTCCGTCATTACAAAGTCCAGGAGCCTTATCTAGTGGACCTTCAAATGAACTTATAGACGCTTCAGAGTCGAGACTGAGTGATACAGAACAGACTGCACTGAAAACAGATCATGAACATCAGCTTGAAGATGAAGAGAGTTACATTAAACTAGTAGTTGAAGTCCATCCAAACTTTCAAGGTTCTGTAGAAACGGAGGAAGAAAGTGCAACCACTGAATCAGAAGATGCGGAAATACTCGATAAGGACACCAAAGATCTACAAACGTACAACTGCGAGTCTCCTGCTCCACAGATAGACGGGAGTCTTGAAGACAAGCCTCTGCAAAAAGAAAAACATAATGAAAATAATCTAGATCAAGAACCGTCTTTTGGTGACTATTTAGTAGACATTACCTCAGTAGATAAAGTCATGGAGAGAGGAACTCTTCATGATGTGAATGAAGCAATGAAGGGAAATCAAGAGGACATCACTGTAGGACAAACCCCTGATGAGAACATTCATGAAGAAGATCCAAGAGTAAGGATCCAAAACAATGAAGTAACTCTAGATCTCAGTGCTATCAAGGAAGACGACGCTGAGAATGTGCCAGAAACTGCAGTTACAACAATGGAAGATGTTGCACTCCAAGTAGAGTTAACAGAGAACCATGCGATCCATGAGAATGGAATCAGTGATGAAGACTACAGAGCAGTCCAGGAAGAGGCCGTGACTGAGAATGAGGATCATGTTGGTGAGGCTAACAAGCTCAATGCTAAATGCCTTCAAGCCAGCGGTGGCATTTTAATACTGGAGGGAATTGAGGAAGCAGTTAGCACACAAGCTGCTCCCATGACAGAAACCACCAGCAACCTTGATGCAAATACTGCTGAAGTCAACACGCTTGTTTTAAAAGCCATCGAGATGGACTCTGTTCAGTGTCAGGAGACGGATAGTCAGGTCATCATCGCTACCCAGCAGCTAGATGCCAAGTAATTACCATTAACATTAGTATAGCCATAGTGTTCAAAGGGTCCCACCTCCAGATGTTCCTCAGTCAACACTGATTTAAAATGGGATTTAAATGAATGAGTAGATGTAACTAAAGGAATGCATCTCATTTTTTCTGCATTGATCTACTATTGATGTGTTCAGTTACAGGCTGTTTACAGAAGATACACTGAATGATCAGACCGACTGTAGTTTATTTTTCTTCCCCTATAAACAATGTGAACAAAGAGATAATGCACTCGCTCGCGTGCCATTCAGGAAGCAAACAAATAGTTATGAATCCATGGTAGCGAAAAAGAGGAACTGTACTGAGAGCAGCACTATGGCACCTTTATCTTAGTATGATTTTACCAACTTTACAGTCAAGTGACGATTACTCCATGACATGTGCTGATCTATTTCAGCATTTTCACAACACAATTTTTACTGATTTGTCACTTTCCAAGGCACTTCCTTTTTCCCCCTTCAGTGATACTTGCACATGTTTGCTTTACAGTAATTTAAAGTGCAATTCATCCAAAAAAAAAAAAAAAAAGATGATTCTGTTCTCATTTACATGAACACAAGATGTTTGGATAAACGTGCTTTTCTGTCTAATGCCGTTTTAAAACTTTCAAAAACTGTTTAACCCCTTAACTTTCACTGTCTACTGGGATTCTTATGTTTGCTTTACTATTTTGCAATTGAATCCCAAACCAATGATGGAAAACTAAATAGTGTTGGAAAGGTCGGAGACTACCGAATACATATTTTACCACTTTTTTTACCCATTCAATATTTTAAACCGTAGTATTTTAGTCTAAACAAAGCAATCATGACAAATTATATATCATTTAAAAGCTATGAATTTCCAGTTTCCATATAATAAATTACAAGCATATAGAGCAAGAATAAAAGTGAACTAAATAGTGCTTTATGGTTTTCTGGGGAATGTAACAGTATTCGAGTGCAGATATTGAACAATCAAATGTAAAATAACATGGTTATCTTTGTGTAAATATATTATCTTTGAATCTTTAACAAACAATATAATCCTGCAATGTGACTTGCATACAGTATATTGTTCAGCCGTATATGCTACTATATTACGTGTAAACAATAATCACAAAAATAAATTCTATTTTATTTAAATTCCATTCTATTTTTCTTTTTTTTTTAGACAAAATGGTTTAATCACATTTTAAATGTGGGGGGGAAATTAAATATTCTCACTTTGTGATGCTGCGCCTGGTTTCCACAACCTGGTTTCAAATTTTTTAGGCTGAAGTCAAATCACTGCCAAACTGCCCATACTACTTTAGAATTAGATGTCTACTTTATAAGTACTGTGAAAAACATGAAATAAATATGGTGAAGATTGCTCAAACCATTGACAGAAATAGCGGGTGCCCTTTTATGGTCACTGGAAACTGGATGCATCTGGTGGCAATGTTTGGTACTGCCTACAAACAAACTCTTACTGAAGCTAATTTTTCGAGATGTCAGATTCGAATTTGGAATATAATTTGTTGAAATATTTTGCTTTGATTTTAGGGTAAAACCGGTTTTGCTAAATACATATTTTATGTTATATATTAAAATCCTTGTTTTCTGATAAACTTAAATTTACATCATTTTGTTTAATTTAACTTTTTGAATATTAATTTCACTTCAGCTACAGTCTGACAAGCTTAAATCTTTGCACCTACGTGTTTCGCAACAATTAATTTATTTTAAATCATCTTTTTCACATCTCTGTGCTCCAAAAGTGACAGTTAAGGGGTTAAACATTCTTCAAATGCCTTCATTTGTGTACCACAGAAGTAGTCTGCAATGACATGCAAGCAAATTACAACAATTGTTATTCTTGGGTGAAATATCCCATCAACACAATTATAATAATATTGTTCAAATTCTATTATCTGTTCAGTGTGGTTGTTCACGTTTTATGTGGAATAAAATGTTTCTTTATGGTTTAAATTATGCTCATAACACTAAATTCCATAAGGAAAGCTAAGGGGAAAAACGACAGTCCAAATTGTGGTTCGACAATGGTCATATGCTTAATTTTCCCCATCCTAATGTAATGTTGCAATAAGTTGGCTGTTTGAATCTATTGTGCTGTGATGTGGTACAGTGCTGCTTATATTACTAATACGGGAAATGAAACATATCCTCAAAAGGGACGTGCTTGTTGGTTTGAACAAAAAAGGGAAACATACAAGATATCTTATCAAACACAGGTGTCATTAGTTTTTTTTTTTTTTACATTAGGAATGCAAACAAATTCAGTGCATCTATTTGTTTTGAAGGGATTTTTAGTTTCTAACAGGTTGAAGTTTTGCATTTTATTCTAAGTTGTGAAGAATTTCTCTGTTGGCTCCATTTGTAATGTGATGTTTTATTTTTACATTCATTTGAAAGACAAGCATCTGATGTTCATCACTGTATGTACAGTATGTTTGGGTTCACTGGTGTGTTTACTAATAACGAACCAATAAAGAACAAAGAACTGAAATGAGTGTTCAGTGATTAAAAAAAGAATAATGCATACATTATACCAGGCAGAATACACAAAAATATATAGATTTAAGATTAACATATTTTAAGATTTGCATAGACAATTTCCATCCACGATGGGCAGAGGATGAATAACTTCTGAGAGATTTCAGCTGCTGTCTGGGCTTTCACTGTCTTTATACATCTCCCTTTCTTCGTGTGTTCAATACTTTTTTCCTGTGTCATTACATTTTATAACTTCATTTGTAAACTAATTTTCATATATATATATCTTTGGTTTTTATCAACATCTGATGAAAATTTCAAGTCAACAGCACCTTTAGAAATATGTTTTCTAAGCAAAAATGGTGACATGTTGAATACTTATTTCCCTCACTGTAAATGAACCCAGTAAGATTGCTGAAATAAATTTATTAATAAATGTTTAAATACACATAAGATTTTATATTTAATAGCCAATTATATCTAATTTCCTACATTTGAATCATTTCAGATTTTGATGCTGAATCGAAGCTATTTAAATAAATGAATGTCCGAAACATTTAAATAAATCATTAAATTATTTAAAGAAAATGAAACCGGTGTAAATAGTTACAGATCTTGCCAATTTTATTTAAGCACGACTGACAAATATGCATCACATTTGGTTTATTAGTTTGTAGTGCAAATGTAAGTTTTGTATACGTTATTCAAATACATTAATTATGAATAAATGTAGGCCTAATATGATTTTGGAGAGTAAATTAATGTGGAGATCACACATGAATGCAGCCAATAAAGCAGGATTAAAAACAAGCATTTCAACATTGGTAATGTATTATTTATGTTCACATTTATGTGAAAGCATGAACTGCATAAAGTTGTGCGTGTCGTTTTATTTCAGAAACTATTGTAGGTTTGTGTTTTGAAATCCTGGGAATATAATGAATCAATATTGCATGATGAATTAATAAAAAATATTCAACAAAACACAATACAATTACTTTTATTATTAGCTGATCCAAGAAGTTATGTTTCACCACAAGATGGAGACATGATCTCAAACCAGGCAAAGGGAAAGTCACTTGTATTGTCATGTATAATACTTTGGCTGTAAACACAAGTGATTTATAATACACGAAATTAAATTAAATGAATCAGTCTTTATCAATGTTTCCTATGATTATATTTTTTATAGCTTCATACATTTTGATCCAGAATATAAAAGCAGCTATGCAATAAGTAACTAAATTAAGTAATATTATGAATGTTTTTTTAAACATTACTTCATTTTTTACCAAATTTAAATCATATTTAAATTATATTTTGTTATAATAATCATTTTATTATTATACATTGTTATACTACATACATTAGGTATATTTTTGCACACACTATTACTTAAATAAAAGAAGCATAAACCTTTCAAGTGAAATAAAACTGACTTTTTAAATATGATTTCTTACAGTTTGAGACGCCAAATGAGCACAATAGTTCATAACTGACCTGAGTGCAAAAAAAGGTTTGTCAAACTCATAATGAAACAGGATTTTTTTTTTTAAATGTATTGCTCAACTACGGTTTCCTCTTATACAGAATTAACTCACACATCAACACATATTCTCAGTAAACTATGCATGCAGTATCCAAACTGAACTGTTTTCTGGCAGTGCTTTCAGTTTATTATTGTGATCTAGCAGACAGACAAACAGTGCTGAGTTCAAGGCTGAGCCACTGACCTCATTTAGCTGTAAAATAATGTCATATAATTAGTAAGTAATAATGAATAGTAAAATTATTTGTAAATCACATTTTGTACTTGATTGTCCTGGTTAAAAGTCTCTTCACATTCCAATAATGATTAAATTAAGTGATCTAAATGTATTTATGGGTATCTTTATATTCAGGGTAAGGTGTAGGACTAAAAACAAATACATGTCCAATCAAAATGTTAGGGCCAAACATTACGATATATATGTACACTATATATATATATATATATATACACTGAAAAAAAAAGGATTCATTGGATTTATTACGTGTTTTAGGGTAACCAGGTGCAAATAATTTAAATGGGATACATTTAAACAAACAAACAAACTAAATATAGCAATGTTCAGCATAATTTGTTTGTTTAAATTCAGTCCATATAAACTGTTTGCAACTGGTTACCATAAAAAATTTAGTAAATCCAATAAATCATTTTTTTCAGTGTACATATATTAACAGACAGTGCTGAGTTCAAGTCTGAGCCACTGAGCTCATTTCAGACTGTGTAGCTGTAAAATAATATAAAAAGTAAGTAATAATGAATAGTGAAATAATTTATAAATCACATTTTTGTAATTGATGATGGCTTCAAGGTGCAATAGCTGATTGTCTTCAGAAATGTTTTTGTTGTTCTGGCTGAACAATAGTCTCTTCACACTCCAACAATAATGATTAAAGTAAGTGATCTAAATGTATTTGTGTGTATATTTATATCCAGGGTAAGGCATAGGACAAAACAACATTTGTCCAATCAAAATGTTAGGGCCGAACATTATGATAGGCAGCCCAAACTGTCTATCAGCATATGTAGATTTGTATCTCCACCCCCAGATTTGTAACAGATGCGTTTGCATGGATTTAAGAGTTTTCAATTCTGAATATAAGAACTTGTCATATTAAAGGCTCGAACACACTGGGGAGCTTTTCGCTCATGTTTATCGTCAGTTTTTCCGAGACATTTTTCTTCATTCAAACCCAGGTGATTTTTACTGACGTTGAGCAGAGTGAACTGAAAAGAAACTCACCATCCCATTTACTACTCTTCACTCCTACTGACATTAGCTGGAAGCTGCTTACTCTTTTGTTTATTATACAGCTCATTGTGTTCAGACACCGATGAAAAAACAAGCTTTACGTTCATCTTGCCTTGCATCATCTTCTTCATTGAATGAAAGTGAAATTGGGATAACTTCGACTGTTTTGCGCTGGAGCGACTCCAAGTGGTGTTTATTGTAACTTCAACAACTCCGGACACATGAAAAAAGTGGATCTGATTGGTGGAGAAGTTTTTGACACGGCCCGTGGACATAGGCTAATATTATTTTTGCCTTACTAAAATTTTTTTTATTTCAGAGCTATTTAAAGAATTACTGCTAGAAAACGATCACCTGCATTTTCCCAGTCATGGCTAACGCTAGCCGTGTATCAGCAAACAATCAAGATAAAGCCCAATAAAACTCACACTTTACAGAATAAAGTGATCCATCAGATCATGTAGGTTAGAAATATAGTTTCTGCTGAACAACTCATTTTGTCATGGTAAAATAACAGAACTCAAACAGTGATACTTCAATCTTCTCCCAAAGCTCCGACAGTCTGCTTAGAGAAGCTGTCAATCACAACTATCAATCATGATGACACGCCCCGTTTTTATTGCATTAAATTACCGGCTCAAAACACACTCTTTTCAAAAATGAACCCCTGAATCTACATCAGCTTGATAACCAGTGCTTTAATTGACCAAAACCATCTTTCGGGACATTGTTTTGCAAGTGTCATTATTTTTGTTTGGCTCAAGTTTTGTTTGTTAACGTGAAATAGGCGGGGTTAATGACTTGTACTACAGGTAACCACCAGGGGGCGATCTAACACCCAGGAGCGTCACTCAACTTGGTCAATGAGCATAGAATCGAAAGTGATTCTACTCTTTGACTTGGTCAAAACCAGGTCAAAACCTTTATATGGTCGATGGTTAAAACAAAACAAACAAACAAACAAATAAAAACAAGCGTGAGGCGTTTCGTTAAAAATTACGATTTTCTTTGTTTCTATTGCAATTCTAGAACACAGAACATAAAAGGGCAATAACATCACATTAAATTGATATCAAAATAAATACAAATGACGATTTTTTGCTTTGCATTTTGTCCATTATTTTTTTTTTTTTTTGCATTATTACAAGAACCAGCATGTACAGTTTCATTATACAACTAAATTACTTCACATTCTTTAACAAGAATTAAATGAGAAAAGAAAATAATATTTAAAAAAAAAAAAGAGTGGAGGGTACATAATTATCAAATACATACTAATAGGCCTATATTATACTTTTTTTTTAGATTTAGCTATTACAAAAGCACTTTTAAATGCATGTTTAGTACAGAAAATACGTGTATACAAACATTTTATGCACAAACCTTAGATGAGCATATATGAACCATTTTAATTGCTTTTCTATTTTTAGACTTAGCAATGACGCTTACATACATTTTAATCTCTTTTTCCAGCACCATGAAAAGAGGTGAGCTTTTTGCAAACTTGCATTTGTGTATGTGAAATTTACATAATAGAATAAAGTTTATAATAAATCCAGCGTCTCTTTAAGAGTGATCCTTAACATAATAACTTCAAATCACATGCTTATAAGATAAGGAAAATGTTTTTAAAATATTATGTGCAACAAAAGCTTCAACATTAATCCAAAATGTTAACTATATTGGCAAGATCAGAATAAATGTGAAATCGTTTCATTAAAAGCATTCACAGCGTTTTGCGCATTGGTGTGCACGATCAGTGCTGAGCATAAATACACCCCTCAGAGATTCAATGAATATTTTTTACAGAATGATTTATACTAATATATATTAGTGTATGTAGCTACATTAGATTAGTCAGTATCAAAGCCAAAACTGGAACTGTTCAAACAAAAAGAAACCTTAAGATCACAGTTCAAAAATTAGTACACCCAAATTAATATGTTGGGTGAAACAATTTGATAAACAAACAAAAAAACATAAAAATATGCAAAAATTAGCAATAACTCATTTGAATTTAAATATATTATTATTCCAAACTCTTTTATATGACCAAACTCTTATTTATGGTTATATCTGTTTAGTTTAGGAAACATGACAATATTCAAATTCAAAAGTAAAAATATCATAATAAAGAAAAAACGGGGACAATATTTATTATTTGGATATATAGCCCCTCTATTATTATACCTAATAATTATTAAGACATTTTCTGTATTTAATACTAAATTATCAAAAACTGCACAGCACATACAGCTCCTGCTGCTCTAATTGACTTAACGCTGATATCAATTATTGTTTACATTTAAATTACGCTCGTCATTCTTTCACCATGGCAACTTGAGTTGGTTTTCAAATCCACACAACTGTCTAGTTATCATCCAGACCATCGCGCTACAACAAAACTGTGAACAAATCTCCCGTTGGCTAACTTTCATCAGCTTGTCTACTTTGGGAAGTTGTTTTGAAGTTGTTTGTGATGATGGTGAGGCGCTCAAGAAGGACCAGAGCTCCCCCAGCTCACCTGAAGGACTTCTGCCTGGAGCGCGTTTCATCCGTTGAGGAGCGTGCAGCGGCGGCCAGGCCAGACATCTCCAGCTGCATGGCAGACACTTCTGTGGAGGAGCGACACCTGAGGAACGCGGCTGTCCTTCCAGTCCTCCGTCCTGCAGCCTCAGTCTCCTCAGTGGGTGAGTGTCCGCAGGAGGAGCCGCTCTCCATCCACGGTCGGAGTGTGCAGGACTATCGGCGCATCTACCACAGTGTGATGGTGGACTCCAGCATGAAGAAGCGCCGTGGCCGATACACCATCAAGCAGGGCCTCGAGATCAAGCAGCGGCTGTGGGAGAAGCTGGACCGGCCTGCACTGCTGGAGATCGAGCAGCCTGATGGACGTGTGTTCATCACGGAGAGCAGATCCGAGTCCAGCCTCGCTCCTCAAATCATGGTGGACATCAGTAAAGAGCCGCTGCCCAAGGAGCCCAGAAGAAAGAAGCCCAGGCACTGAACCATCCTAGTGCCAGATGGAGGATCAAGGGCACGTATGTACATATTGTATATAGTTATAGAATAGGTTTGCAATACATCAAATTTGACTTTTCACACATTGATCACAAATTTTATCACATTGCTGGATGTTTTGGTGATTGTCAGTGCTGTTGATATTCTGCTCTTCGGTTGTTGGGTTTTTTGGATGTTGACATGCGTTTAGCAAGGTTTTCTATGCGGTTTCTTGCGTGTTGCTGGTCTCCTCTGAGTGGTTTTTGGCACATTAGTGGTTGTTAGTGTTGGCTGTTGGGTTAGGGTAGGTTAGGGTCCCTCACACGGTATCAGTGATGCTGAGAGCTACGCCACTGGTACTTCACAGCTACCGGTAGGGTCACCCATAGTGGACAGGTCTCAGCTGAGATGCCCGACCAAGACAAACCACCTGATTCTGGACAGCAGAAGACTGGCCTGATGCTCAAGATAGAAGATGACACCTGAATGATCAGAAGAAGCTTCAAAATTACTGCTTATGTGGAGTTACAGATGGACCAATGCAAGCTACTGTTTGCCAAATTATATAACACACACACACACGCACACACACGCACACACACACACACACACAATAATAAATCTTGCAGACATTAAGAATAAAATATTTATAGGTCAAATTTTTATTAATCACCTTAATTTAAAGAATATCGTTTAATTTGGTGAAAAAACTGTTTTCAAGTCTATTTTAACTAAAACACATGAATGAAATTAATGGATTATTTCATCAAACATGTAACACTTATGGACCTGGAGAAAAATTCAGATAGGTGACCACTTAATTATTTTTGGTTATCCTGAATTGAATTAATGCAAAATACTGAGAAAATTCCATGTTTATGATATAAAATTGACTCAGAAATTAACACCGCAGGAGATTTCAATTCATTATTGTATTAAATGTAAAAATAAGTGAGTAAACATTTAAAACAAATAGTCTTACATATTCATACAGATTTAATACAATTCATACAGATTTAAATGAATGTGTAAATGATGACATATATATATATATATATATATATATATATATATATATATATATATATATATATATATATATATATATATATATTTATTGTGTGTGTGTGTGTGTGTGTGTGTGTGTGTGTGTGTGTGTGTGAATTGTCCCTTTATTTCAAAGAATGAAGTTTATTGTACTTTTTTCCATTTTATTATGAAAGAAAGATTTATTTATTTTTTTTAAATAAAAATAATCCTTTAAATGAGAATCTAAATCTTCCAGTAGGTGAATCATTCAACAAAGTAAATCACTGTCTGGAATGTTTAAATCATGCATTTATTCAGAAAGTACACACTTTCACACACAGTTTTTCTTTAAGATCTCTTCTGTCTTTTAAGGTAATGTTTACTGAAAATCTGAGTAGTTTGTTCATTTATAAATAAATATTTTTTAAATTTGACCTAATTTACAACATGTGCATTCTCACATCTGAGTTCAGAGTTTTCATTTAAGAATTATTATTGAGCTAGATACTGCTATTACTATATTAATACTACTATTATTTACTACTCTTATTGACCTAGTTTTTTATATTAAATAGCATCCAGTGTTTATAATTAGTGCAATACATTTTAAAAATCCAGTTTTCAGTGTAAAGCAGTCAGATTAGCTGTTTTGTTAGAAAAGAAATGGAAATGGATTAGAATGTATTTAACACATCAGATTTTTCTGATTTTCTCCAGATGCAGATGCCCAAAGACATCTTCCTGGTGCATGATTATTCATGAGGTACTTTGGGAGGCCCTGCTGCTGCTGCTGCTGAGCTTCTAGAGCACCTGCAGTCCAGATACTGGATCTCTGCTCACCTGCACGCAACTCAACACTGATGCAGCACCAGGTGGCTCCTCATTCACTGTCACTCTGTGCTTTTGACAAATAGAAGCTTTTGGTTATCTCTGGATTAAGCCTGTTTCACACATAGCCTACATGACATTCATTGTAACATTGGGCTTCAGACATGAAATGTGTGAAAAAGGCTAAGGATGAAATGTAGATATCATAACAATAAGCTGTTTGTCCCTTCAGGCTGAGAATAATGAATAATGCTACCCTAAAGAGATCAGCAAGTTTCTCTCACTTGACGAATGTCTTCCTTCAGGTAATGATCCTGCTGTTTCCGTCATCCAGCATGTTTTAGTATGTGGTGAGATCCAGAAGTAAATCCAGCTGTTTTGTCATTGCAGATTGTGGAGGAAGCTCCTGCGAGAAGCTTGAGTTTGATCCAGAATGGCTGGCCATCTTGAAAGCGACAGACAACCTTCAGAAACCATCCCAGTTTCTGGAACCCTCCGCTGGACAACAGACTACACAGCAGAGACAAAGCACATTACAATGATCACAGTTGCTCATTTTCTGATACCACACTGACAAAATTGGCTTAAAGAAATAGTTTACCCAAAAATAAAAATTACACCAAAATGTACTCACCATCAAGACAGCCTCAGGGTATATGAATGTTTAAGGGGTGATTTTCATTTTTGGGTGAAGTATTCCTTTAACTTTCTCATGACAGTGGAGTTAACACATTTTCATGACATGCACAATAACATAAGGGAAAATTACAGTATTCATCTGAATTGAGGTCGCGATGGTCAATATTTTGCACATTAATTCATTTCTATTTCTAGGTATTTTAGCATCCTGTTTCTCTGCTACTTTCAGGTGGGATTTCAGTCCTTCAGACAGACATCTACATCCTGGTGGGCAAAGCGGACAGATACACAGGGAGGAGGTTTTTCAGCTTTATTTGATGAATTTTTAGAAGAACTGCATTTATTGGAATTAAACATGTAAGACGTTATAAATAACTTTATTTTCACTTTTGTTCAATTTAAAGAGCCCATATTATGGGTTTTTGAAAATGCCCTTCCATGTAGTGTGTAACACAGCTCTAAGTGAAGTGAAATATCCAGCTAAGGCTTAAATCTGTAAGTGTACAGTGTTTAAAACTGTTGATTCATCTATAAGAGTCGACTCATAGTGCTTTAAACGAGTCGTCTTGATAACGAGTCATTAGGTGTTTCACGGTGACATGACTACGAAACACAAGCCCTGCCCAGTAGTTGTGCGTGCAAACCAAGGAGATTTGAAACCTGCGGCCCCGCCCACTAACACAGAAAAAAAAGGCTAGACACACACTGTAGCAGACACCGGTTGAATTGCTGTGCTCAGCTGGATATTATTGAAACTCTCTACCCAAAGATGAAGCTGTAAAAAGTCAGTGGTTCAGGTTTATTTTTGAAAAAATACCTCAGCATTATAGCCCAGCCTTGTGCAGTTTGAGTGCTTCTGGAAAGACATGCTTACAAAGAAGAATTCAACGGCCGTTTGTTAAAGGAAGGATCAGAAATGACTATTGATGTAAGGGACTATGTCAGAACATGGATAAGTGGATCATAGATCAGTTTTTCCTCAGTTTCACAAGTTTAAGCACATGTGATTAAAATGGTCATCTCTTTGTTTACTCCAGCTTGCAAATTATGTATATAATTGTGTTATGCTACTTGTAACCACTTGTACTGTATCAGGTTAACTCTATATATTCTCATATCGCGTGTAAAGCCACGTTGAAAACGCGACGTGTGCAGCTTTGTTTACGGATTTAAATGCGTTTGTGAGCTCGCGTTCCACTGACGTTTGTCTTTGATATGGCCATCATTAGCTGTTCCTACACAAGTGCAATAGTCAAGTTTCAAAATAGTTCAGATCAGGTTTGGGGTGAGGTGTCTGAATTACACTCAGACCTGGAGCAAGTTGAACTGGCGCTCTAGGCGAACAACAATCACGCCGCCCTCAACCCGAAAGTGCATTCTATGTATTCTGTTTTTGAATGTTTCTGTTGAGGGCTTTTGTTTTGGTGTTGTGTCCTCTGAGAAGGAGGGTAATGTGTGTGTGTGTGTGTGTGTGTGTGTGTGTGTGTGTGTGTGTGTGTGTGTGTGTGTGCAGGTAAAAAGAGCAGGTAGAGTGTGACGGGCTAGGAGACTTATGTCGATCTCCTCCCCAGATTTTGCTCAATAAAATAGTTAAGTCGTCAGTATTTTCAAGTCCATCGTCTGTGTTTACATTCACCCACTGGCAGCCAAAATTCACGCCTTACACTATGAAGCGTGTATGCACTCTGACTACTTTTATATTGTTGATTAGCTGCTGGGCATTTCACTCTGTTTCGCGCTAAAGGCTGACAGTGTCGACCATTTGCAACAGGCCGTCATTGGTCCAATCAGCGCAGAAAAGCTTCGCGCTGAGGAGGGGTTTGGGAACAAAAGAATCGCTGAACGATTCATATGGGAGTCGCTGGGATAATTAGGTAAAAATAAATGCAAATTATAAGACCATGAAAGTGTTTTTTGACCTTGCATGCATATTAGACTGTTGTTGGAGACCCTTACAACCAAAATATGACCCTATTTCATGTTTAATAGGGGCTCTTTAAAGTATCCTTGTTAAACTATTTATTTTAAAAAGTTATTTGACAAAAAATAAAAAGGGGAAAAATACTGTAAATGTTACAAAAGCTTTTTATTTCAGATAAATGCTGGTATTTGGATCTTTTCAATCATCAAAGAATCCTAAAAAAAAACAACTCAAATGTTAATAAATATTGATAAATAATAATAATTTGACTGTTTTTGCTTTGCTTTGGAGCAAATGCAGGTTTGATGAGCAGAAGAGACGTCTTTAAAAAGTTAGGTTAATAGAAAAATGTTTTTTTCCTATAAAAAAATCAATTGTTAGTGTTAAAATCAAAGTAATTTTGAAATGATGTTCACTACACTCATACTGTATACTTGGTTAATATTGAAGCATATTGTTTTATTTTATTCATTTTTAGTAATGTAATCAGGCATTTAATAATTTTAGATATTGTAAATTTCTCTGGTAATTAGTCATTATTTAATCATTCATTCATTCATTTTCCTTTCGGCTTAGTCCCTTTATTAATCCGGGGTCGCCGCAGCGGAATGAACTGCCAACTTTTTTAAAAATTTTATTTTAGAACCACTAGAGGGTGAGTAAAGTTTTTATTTTGGGGGTGAACTATCCCTTTAAGCCAACGAAACAAAAACTGTCTAACTTTACCTCATCTTTAAACTTTAAAAATGAAGTGTAAATTATAATATAATAATAAAATAAAATTAATTTATTCATTGTTATATTCATAATTGATTATTAATCTGGGGTCGCCACAGCGGAATGAACCGCCAACTTATACAGCATTTGTTTTATGCAGCGGATGCCCATCCAGCTGCCACCCATCTGTGGGAAACATCCATACACACTCATTCACACACATGCACTATGGACAATCTAGCCAACCCAATTCACCTGTACCGCATGTCTTTGGACTGTGGGGGAAACCGGAGCACCCGGAGGAAACCCATGCGAACGCAGGGAGAACATGCAAACTCCACACAGAAACGCCAACTGACCTAGCCAATGCTCGAACCAGCGACCTTACTAGTATTAAACTAGCATTAAAGGCACAGGCCATCTAATGTTCTGAAAGCTAAAAGTGAAGTTTATTTATAAACTAATTTCGAGAGGATCACGTGCTTATGATTGCTTGCGGCCGGTCCCGCATTATTCAATTTATGATTCACCAATCAGATGATTCCTAAGCCACTATAAATACCCTAAGTCCGTATCACAGCTATCTTTATTTTGAAGAATCCCTCCTTCCAAGGTGGCCCAGTGCTTAGCACTGTTGCCGCACAGCAAGAACGTCACTGGTTCTAGTCCTTACCAAGCCAGCTGACGTTTCTGTTCTCCCCATGCTCACATGGGTTTCCTCCACGTTCCCCGGTTTCCTCCCATCCTCCAAAAACATGCAACTTAAGTTAATTGACTAATCCAAATTGGCACCATAGACATGCTCCTAATAAGTAGTTATCTCTTAAGAGCAATCATTATCTGTTCATTAGCTACAGCAGGGGAGTTCTTGAGATCTACCTGAGCTAAAACTCCCCTCTCACCTTGCAAACGGGAAGGAGCCCCAGGCTCGAGGATATTATAAGCTCAGGGTTCTCTCACGGGACAGCATGCCAAACAAGCTTTATAATCAATCATCAGCTAAGTGTGAACTCTTGAAATAATCTGATGGGTGTTTTTGAGCTAAAACTTTACAGACACATTCTGGAGAAACAAAAGACCTATTTTAAATCTCTTAATATTAGTTAATATTCAAGACAGTCAATCTGTTTGTAGTGATTCTATCAATCAGCAAAGAATGAATGTATTTTTTTAAACACAACATCATTAATTAATTCTATTAATGAGTTGTGCAGCAGTGCTGAGATGAAGGCTGAGCCACTGACCTCATTTCAGGCGGTGACAGCGGCAGACAGGGTTTTGTGGCGCACAGCAGGGCTCAGCAGAGGGAATGACAGTGTAATCGGCTGCTGAGAGTCGATCTGTGGCGATGTCCCAGAGCAGAGCCTCTCTCTCCCTCTCCACCTGCTTCAGGACAGATCTGTACTCCTCGCTCTTGGGGTCTAGAGGCATCGCCTCTGCCTCGTCCTGAGAGAGGTCAAATATCAGAGGAGGGTCGTGATGCTGCTGAGGTCCACTTTGTCCACCACACGCCACTGATCCGCCTGAGAGAGCACATCAGGGTTAATAAAACAAGCAGAAACAGTAGATAAACTGAGCAAATGACTAAACAAAAACGATCATTTAAAGATTTGTTTTTTTATAAAATATAAACATTAAAGTTTTTGATCAAATGTCAATATTTTCTTGCATAATGATGCCTCTTGTACATCGTCTTATTATCTTTTGAAAAAAACTTGCTGATGAAATAAAAATAACTTTAAGTCAGAATTTGCAAGAGGTATGAATAATTTCATATATATCGAATTATATATATATATATATATATATAAACGGTTGTGGTTAGATTAGGGATAGTTGACCCTAAAATACAAATTCACCCTCAAGTGGTTCCAAATCTTTATGAGTTTATTTCTTCTGTACACAGAAGAAGATATTTTGAAGATAGATGAAAACCATTGACTTAGATAGAAGGAAAAACAAATACTATGGAAGTCAATGGTTAACTTTCTTCAAAATATTTTCTTTTGTGTACAACAGAAGAAAGAAACTCATAAAGGTTTGGAACAAGAAAAGTATATATATAAAAGTGTATATATATATATATACACTATAATATATTGAACTGATCATTAACTGTCTGTATGTGTTTAATAAAGAGAAAAACACTCAAAATTTTGCACCACAAAAAGGGTTTAAAAAGTGACTGTATTTGTTAATAAATTTCAAATAAAGTAAATATTTTAAAATGCCTGTCTATCATTTCATTTATCAATTTACATAAAAGAATGCAGCCCAAATTACATTTGACACGATTTTTAAATGTTTAAAACATCTTTTATGAATTAATTTAATTTAATTTATCAGTCATTGTTGGATTGACTTGCTCATTTATTTACTCATGAATTAAATAGTTTAAAATGTCTTCTATTCAATTGAAAATCAAGTAATTTTAAAGTCATCAGGCAGTTTTAAAAATGTGAATTATCCCTAAAAGCATTTTTAAACCAATTATATTGTTGAAAAATGTGATGTTTTCATTTTTAATTGACAGTCAAACATTCATTTACACCTTTTCAGTTTCAACTATTATTTATTAGCCAATTCAAAACATTAGATTGTTCACATTTTAATTCATGAATAAATGTATTCTTCTATTTCATTTTTAGCCTGACCTGTGATGTAAAATGCCTTGTGATGTTTGAGCCTGACAGTCTGAAGGTCACCATATTGTCCTGCAGCGCCGCTGTTTGGATGCATGAGACTCTGATAACAAAAACAGAAAGCACGTCACAGCAATTATTAAAATACTGCTCTCTAAAATGGTGTCACCCCCACAGACTTCACCTTATGCCCTGATTCAGAGTCATTAAGCAAAACGTCAGTAATATCGATGCCATCATAGCGTCGATCTGATGGAGGTTTGACCCCAGCCAGAGAGAGGACAGTTGGAAAGATATCCAGACCACTAAAGGAGAACAAGACAGTCTTCATATGGTGAAAACCAAAAACAACGATGTTACACAATGTTGATCTCTCGCAATACCTCAGCAGGGCATCGCTGGAGCTGTTAGGTTTGATCTTCTTAGGCCATGAGATGACTGTGGGAACACGATGACCTCCTTCCCATGTGGTTCTCTTTGCTGATCCGCCACCTGCTCGCAAGAATGAAAACATGATTGCTCAAGTTAATAGTTTTGTTATCTGAAACTCAAAAAGTCATGAGTAAGCAGAAAATGACTGAAAACACTTGAATGTTTACTTATCTTCTGTTTATGGTAGGTTCACGTTAGTTGCATGCAGAGCTGGATAATAACAGATTCTAAGTAATCTGGATTATACAATCAGATTCCAAAACTCGTTCTTGTAATTAGAGTAAACCAGCTTTGAAAATACTCATAATCAGACTACAGTTACTTTTATGGATCACATGATTACATACAGAGCTGGGTAGATTACTTAGGAATTGTAATAGTCATTTTTTCATCATTTAGTCACTTACTTAATTTGTTCTTTTAAATCACTGTAAACTTGTTGTGTAGTTTTTAATAAGTAACTGATTATCATTCATTTATTCATTTTCTTTTTGGCTTAGTTCCTTTATTAATCCGGGATCGCCACAGCGGAATGAACCACCAACTTATTCAGCACATGTTTTACACAGCGGATGCCCTTCCAGCCGCAACCCATCTCTGGGAAACATCCATACACACTCCCTCACACTCATACACTACGGACAATTTAGCCTACCCAATTCATCTGTACTACATGTCTTTGGACTGTGGGGGAAACCAGTGCACCCGGAGGAAACCCGCACAAACATGGGGAGAACATGCAAACTCCACACAGAAACGCCAACTGACCCGGCCGAGGCTCCAACCAACGACCTTCTTGCTGTGAGGCGACAGCACTACCTACTGCTCCACTGCGTCGCCCTAACTGATTATCATTCATAAGTAATATACCTAGATCTGGTGGTATGTGATATTGACAAAAATAAGATGTTTAATTTGTTAATATAATGACAATTAGAAAAAGATTTTGTTAAACTTTTTTTTAAATAACAGATTCATTGAATAATTCATCCAAATAATTCATTCCAAACAGGTAATTGACCAGGTCTGCACTTTAGAGGGCACTTTGATGTATGCTGTTAATGTTAACAACTTCAGTCCCTATAATTCTTTGCTGCTGTGATTTATATACAGTATTATGTTGAGGTGTTTGAAATTTGTGTTCATATAAAAGCCTTTAGTGTTTGGTTTTTCATTTCGTCTGGATTGCGCTGTGTGAACTGTTGGTTCTTTGCTTTGTTTCTAGTGTGTTCAGAGTATTTTTCTAGTATTGTTTCTCTTTTGTTTGCTAATCATTTTTGCCTTCTTGAGATGTTTTTGCCTGATTTTACTTGGACTTAAATATGAAATAAAGCTGCACTTGGGTACTTAACACAGTAACTAGCCTCGTATTGTGACACAAAGCAATTGACTCATTATGAATGGACTAAAGAATCATTTAAAAAGATTTGTTCAAAAACAGATTCATTAAGGAATGAAACGCAATAGTGTTGCTCTGAGAAACATATTTTGCTCTAGTTTTGTTTGGAACTATTTTGGGAGATGAAACCAAATACTATAGAATACACAAGACATATCATTCATATAGTTTAGAATGGGGAAGAGTGTAGCAGTCAATATGGTGAATGAAGCCCCACCTTCTAGAACAGAGGCCTATCATTAAAAACTATGGACTGACAGAGTAGGGGCTTGGACCAGGCGTGAGGTTCTACAGAATTTGTGCAATTCGAACGTTTAGAAATGAAACTAAAGAGACAGTTGCTGTGTAATTTTATTGATGATTCCTAATAAGAAGTTTAATCGTAAGCTTGGCAAGCAATTTTTCGAGAGTTTAATGTTTTGCCATTCATACAGAAAGCAGACTGCCTGAGAGGCGAATCAAAGATGGCCGCCGAGTGAATTCAATTCAATTTTCAATTCACCTTTATTTGTACAGCGCTTTACAATGTAGATTGTGTCAAAGCAGCTTCACATAAAAGATCATAGTAAATATGGGCTTCCTTTGCTGTTTTTGGTTTTGGTGAAACTTAAAAAAAACAGGCAATATTCTGTCTAAAATGTGCAACCCTCTCAATGTTGAATTGTTGTATAAATCTACACTGCACTTGCATGCTGATATTTGGCAAAACAGGGCTGTTGTTTCTATGATATTACTTACTTCCATCATATCTTATCAGTACTTTAAGGAAATGTTTTGCATGAATTAAAGTGGGATTCTTTATACTGTTAAAAATGTTGGGTTTCACACGATTGATTTGAGTTGTCACAACATGAAGGAATCAAGTTAACTCGTCAGTTTTAGATTTATTTAAACAAACCATTGTCATATTGATGTGCATGCCTTCTAGAGATTATTTGTATTTATTTGTATTACAATTTCTTCCTCATGTTTTATCAAGAATAATCTGTTGCCAATTTAAACAACCTGGCCCTCCCCCTTTCTTTCTTTTTATACATTTTTTTAACCATTTCTTTTTTGTTTTGTATGTTTTTTCATTATTATTGTTGTTGTTTCCTCTAAATTTAAAACAACAATGTAAATATGATTGTATATATTGTCATTTTATTACATCTCAAAAAAATAAAATAAAAAAAACGTATTAGTTTTTACAAATGTAAGTGTATTGAACATAAAGCAAATAAGTTTTTGCAAAAAACTCAATAATTGTGTTGTTTCAGCTCATTTCAAATAGGTCATTTGAATAAACAGCAAACATTTTTTGAGTGAGCTTTTTCATTACATGAATGTTTTAGACTCTCAAAACAAATATTACAATACTATCTTAGACAATCAATCGAACAACCTCTAGTTAAAGGTATCATTATTTATGGTAAATGACCTGCATTACCTGCATTTGTCTGCCATCTTCCAACAAAAGGCCCAACATGTCCAGCAAACTGGCATTTCTGCTCCCAAGGGCCATTGTCACCTTAGAAATGGATTCATTTTTCATAAAATTGCAATTCTATTAAGCAGAGCCTTTAGGGCAGAACATTGCAAGAAATATGTGTGAAATAAATCACCAGTGAACCATATGAGTGTGTTTTCCAACTGTTCAGTGCTGAGCGCCTGCATGATGCTGCCCACAAGTGAGTCCATGTCACTGAGACTGGCTGTGTAGGGGTCTTCAGTCGTGACGTTTAGGAAAGTGTTATGGAACAACGGCACATGCATGTGAGCGAGAGCCACATACAGGAGGAACGGCTGCTTCTTTGTAACACTACAAACACATAGTAACATAAAACATATAGTATTAACAGAATCATACTGTATCGTTACAAATTTTATTTACACTACTGTTCAAAATTTGTAATATACAATCACTGGCCACTTTATAAGGTACACCTATCCAACTGCTCGTTAACGCACATTTCTGCGTCAAACCAAGCATCGGAATGGGGAAGAAAGGTAATTTAATTTACTTTGAACGTGGTTATTGGTGCCAGACAGGTTGGTCTGAGCATTTCATAAACTGCTGACCTACTTAGATTTTCACACACAACCATCTCTAGGGTTTACAGAGAATGGTCCGAAAAACAGAAAATATCCAGTGAGCGGCAGTTCTGTGAGCGCAAATGTCTTGTTAATGCCAGAGGTCAAAGGAGAATGGCCAGACTGGTTTGAGCTGATAGAAAGGCAACAGTAACTCAACAACTCGTTACAAATGAGGTATGCAGAAGAGCGTCTCTGAACACACATGTCGAACCTTGAGGTGGATGAGCTACAGCAACAGAAGACCCGTGACACCGGGTGCCACTCCTGTCAGCTAAGAACAGAAAACTGAGGCTACAATTTGTGTTTTTAAATAATAAATCAGACTCAAATAATAACTACCATACTTTAATGTAAACGTATGTAATTCATCTAATGCACACTTAAATTTAGTGTTTAAGCATAATAAATGATCATTTAATGACATTTATATATGCATACCCAACATAATTTTCTGCCATTTATCGGTTACTGGACATAACATGAAAACACTTATTTTAAATGCCAATATCACTGATAGATTTATGTGAAGAACTGGCCACAGTTACACTGGATTTAAAGCAGTCGCAGAACTCAAATCTGTGTAAGTGCACTGCTGAAATGAGAAATTGATGAGGCTTGTCTGCGCACAGTCCAGATGATGATCTATCCTTAGACTGTGTCAAAGGCCAACACTGCAACTCCGTCTGCTCAGTACACTTGTTTACAGACTGCAGACCTCATATTGACTGATCAAAGTCCAGAAAACAGTTGCCCTTGAGAGCAGCAAAACACTGGCTTCACTGAAAATAAAACCTCTAGAACAATGTTTTGATTCCACATAAATTTTACCAGAACATACAAGAGCTTTATTAACATTTTATAACAAAAATACTAATATACATAAAGCATATTTTAGACAGGGTTCCAATTCTTAGCCAAATCTATGAGCTTTCCCTGACTTACTGTCTAAACATTGAATTTCCATGATTTGAATATTATTTTTCATGAATTTAATAGCCATTTTGAGTGCATAAATGGATAATTTACCTCTGATTTTGAAAAGAGATAAAAAACAACAACAAGAGCACCCCAGTCTAGCAACCAGTCTTTGAAGCCATCCAAAATATTTAGTAACTAAAGCGCTTGATATTTTCATTTTATTTTTTGGCATGTTTGCCTTGAGATGAGCAGGAAAGATCAAAAATGGTGCTGAAAATAGTCTAACCATACCAATATGTAGAATGTAAATTTTGTAATAAAAAACATGATATGGTAGAGAAATTAATTGAATAAAAGATTTAGACTTTGATAAATGAAAACAAAAAGTCACTGATATTCCATGACTTGGAATAATACATTTATAAATAAATACATTTCTAAATATAAATAAATATATAAAAATATACAAGAAATTTTATAATAAATTTCCTGATTTTCAGTCTCAGGAATTGACTTTTTAAAATTCCATGATGTTCAAGAAACTCCATGACCAGTGGAAAAGCTCTTTAGAAACCATATATGAATACATTAAATACGTTTTAAGTAACACCAATGCACATTCAGTTTGACTGGAAAGTAGACCATGTTGATATTATATTTGTCTCTGAGTTAGACAGAAAACTGAATACAGTGGGGGAAATAAGCATTGAACACATCACCATTTTTCTCAGAAAACATATTTCTAAAGGTGCTGCTGACTTGAAATTTTTACCGGATGTTGGTAACAACCAAAGAAATACCTATACTGTATGAAAAGAAAACAAATCTAATTAGTTTACAAATTAAGTTATGCATAATAAAATGAAATGACACAAGGAAAAAGTATTGAACACATAAAGAAAGGGAGGTGTAGAAAGGCAGTGAAAGCCCAGACAGCAGCTCAAATCTCTCAGAATTTATTCAGCAACCCTCTGCCCTTCATTATTGTAAATTAATATTAGCTACTTAAGTCTAAGATCCACATTACCAGGATTATGAAGATGAAACCAGGATGGACTTTTTAGCAAGACAATGATCCCAAACACAGCCAAGGAAACTCTCAATTGCTTTCAGAGAAAGAAAATCAAGCTGCAGAATGGCCCAGCCAATCACCTGACTTGAATCCAATAGAAAAATCTAAATAAAGATCAGATTTGAGATGAAACTAACAGAACCATCAAGATTTTTACAGTCTGTTAAAGTCTGTGAAAAACTCACACCCGAGCAATGCATGTGATGTCCTACTCCATATGAGAGGCATCTTTAAGCTGCCATCACCAAAAAACTTTTATATAAAGTATTAAATGCGTTTCAGTAGTTCAGCACATTCTCCTTGTGTCATTTCATTGTTATTACACATAACTATTTTTTGTTTTTATGTTTGTATTGTTTGGGTTTTTACCAAAAGTTGGTTCAATTTCATGTCAACAGCTCCTTTAGAAACATTATTCCCAGGAAAAAACAGGACGTGTTCAATACTTATTTTCCCCACTGAATATGAATTTCTATTTATAACCATACATATTGTGACATACCTGGCTGTGAAAATCTGCTGGACTGCCGCTGTTGCATATCTGTCTTTAAGGCTCCATGTGTCCAAGGGTTGCTCAATAATCTTCTCATTTTCAAACAGAGGTAATGCCACTTTGGTGTAGCATCCCTCATGCTTCCTGTTAAATGAACATTTGACATAATTCAGTAAAGCTGGAGGTGAATACAAAACATCAGACTATATACAGTGGGGGAAGTAAGTATTCAACATGTCACCATTTTTCTCAGAAAACATATTTATAAAGGTGCTGTTGACTTGAAATTTTCACCACATGTTGAAAACGACCGATTGAATACATATATGAAAAGAAAACAAATCTAATTAGTTCATGTGTAATAAAATGAAATGACACAGGAAAAAGGTATTGAACACATGAAGAAAGGGAGGTGTAGAAAGGCAGTGAAAGCCCAGACAGCAACTGAAATCTCTCAGTAGTTCTTCAGCAACCCTCTGCCCATCCTCTTTTTCCGAAAGCATTTGAGACTTTCCTTGGCTGTGTTTTGGATCATTTTCTTGCTGAAATGTCCACCCTGGTTTTATCTTCATCATCCCAGTGAATGTGATTTTTTTAAGTAATAAGATCTTTTGAAAAATGTTGGAAGAGCAATTCCAGCGTTGAACTGAAGCAGCTAATATTAATTTACAATAACTACTGAGAGATTTCAGCTGCTGTCTATGCTTTCACTGTCTTTTTACACCTCCCTTTCTTCATGTGTTCAATAATTATTTCCTGTGACATTTCATTTTTATTACACATACATTTTCAAGTCAACTGCACCTTTAGAATTTTTTTTCTGAGGAAAAATGGTGACGTGTTAAATACTTATTTCCCCCGCTGTACCTAATAAATGTTTTTTATTTTAATGAACAGTATTATAATACATACTTATTAATACTGTACTGTCTATGTACACAGGGTGGACAGCTGGGAAGGTCAAGGCCTGGTTTGTCAGTGCAGCCCATGTCATTACTGTAGGGAATACCCAGGTAATAGTCAAAACCTAGAGAACAAACATAAAAAAGTAAAAATTATCTTGAGGAAATAGTTTAAAATAGAGGTACTGTATTACATTTACATTAAAACACTAAGCAGAAGCTTTTAGCTATATGCAAAATACAGCAAGGGATTTATCGCAAAGAGTTTAATAATCATGAGAAGGTTTAGTAATACAAAGCCATTGCTAAAAAATAAATAAATAGGTCAGAATAGAGAGGGTTTTTTGTATAACGTTCAAAAAAAGGTACAATTTATATATTCAAATGTAATTTAAACCACACTCACACTAGACTTAAGACATGTAACAATGTTCTTATGTAATGATGATAAATACATAAATCAATAAAAAATCCACTGTACAACAAATCATAAAAAATCAATCTGCTCCAATTTACTGAATTGCAATAGATCTTAAGTTTGCATTCTTTTAACTGAGCTAAGAGATCACACCGTGATGTGTCAGTCTCCAATTGGTCACATGCCTTCAAACTTAAACTTTGCATGAGCTTGCATCTCCATTAAGTACGTTTATGACTTTAAAGGGATAGTTTACCCAAAAATAAAAAATCTGTCATCATTTACTCATCCTTTCTTCTGTTAAACCCAAAATAAGATCTTTTGAAAAATGTTGGAAGAGCAATTCCAGCATTACCGATGTGGCATTTGCAGTAAAAAGTCAAAACATAAATTCAAAGAGAAAGTAAATATTAACATTATATTAAAACATCTGTTTATATTATCCAAAACTACTGACCACAGAGTTATGGGATCAGAAAAATATCAGTCTGTAAGCTGTTTTATATTTTAAATGAGGAAAATAAACAAACGTTATGGATGTGACTAAAAAATCTGCGAGTTTACAGTATACAACATACTTTGTAGAAATTCTGTGAATTAAACTTCACAACCCGAAAGAAATAATCCTAATCAGCAGCATAACCGTTGGCTCACTATAAAACAAACCTTATTGATTTTATTTTATTTTTGCATTTATGAGGAAAAAGCTTGTTTATGGATGTGATATCTCTCCGTTATGGATGTGACAGATGTGAAATTGCCACTGTGACTTTGGTAAATCAAATATAATTGTTTGAAAACATTGACAGAGACATTTTTGAGTGTTTCTAAAAGTACTGTTAAATACTTGCTTACACAAAAAATGAAAGGGTTTTGCTATTTTTGTAAAAATTGTATTTTTTTATGGCAAGGTTGACATTTGCAGGGAATTACTCGGAAACCGCCAACCATTGACTTCCATTGTATTTGTTTTTTACTACTAAAGATGGTAATGGTTACTGGTTTCCAAATTTTTTTTAAATATCTTGTTTTGTTTTTTTTATTTTAGAACCACTAGAGGGTGAGTAAAGTTTTTATTTTGGGGGTGAACTATCCCTTTAAGCCAACGAAACAAAAACTGTCTAACTTTACCTCATCTTTAAACTTTAAAAATGTAGTGTAAATTATAATATAATAATTAAATTAAATTAATTAATAAATAAAAATCAATTTCATGCTGATTCAATGTTTAAAAATTGTTTGCATAAAAATAAATAATAAATGCATAATTAAAATGATATATCTTGCTGATATGATATACAGTTGAAGTCAGAATTATTAGCCCCCCTCCACCCACCCATTTGAATTATTTTTTCATTTTCAAATATTTCCCCAATGATGTTTAACAGAGCAAGGAAATTTTCACAGTATGTCTGATAATATTTTTTCTTCTGGAGAAAGTCTTATTTGTTTTTTTTGGGCTAGAATAAAAGCAGTTTTTATTTAAAAAAAAAAAAAAAACATTTTAAGGTCAAAATTATTAGCCCCTTTAAGCTATTTTCCCCCCCGACAGTCTACAGAACAAACCATCCTTATACAATAACTTGCCGAATTACCCTAACCTGCCTAGTTAACCTAATTAACCTAGTTAAGCCTTTAAATGTCACTTAAAGCTGTATAGAAGTGTCTTGAAAAATATCTAGTCAAATATTATGTACTGTCATCATGACATAAATCAGTTATTAGAAATGAGTTATTAAAACTATTACATTTAGAAATGTGCTGAAAAAAATCTTCTCTCCGTTAAACAGAAATTGGGGAAAAAAAATAAACAGGGGGGCTGATAATTCAGGGGGGCTAATAATTCTGACTTCAACTGTATATATATATATACAATGATATATATTGCAGCATTTTACCTCTGTGAACAGGACTGTAAGAGCCATTGTGTCCAAGATGCCATTTTCCTGTTTTAAAATCAAAACAAACTCTATAAATAACGAACTGAAAATAAATCCTGCAACAACTTGAGCTTGAAAGGCTTATTAGTTGCCATGGTGATGATGTGCATTTGTTAATCAGGGGCTAATCAGAGCACAGTGTTGCTCTGACTGCTCTCAGGATGTAAATTGAATTGTTCTCCCCATGTTCTTGTAGCTGCTGTGCTTACCGATCATGGCTGTGTAATAACCTTCATCATGCAGGAGCTGAGCAAACGTGGTCTCATTGAGAGGTAATCCTCCTACTGACCCTACTGCAAAATTATGTGTGACCCCATTGCGTAGGCCGTGTCTGCCAGTCAGGATAGAGGCGCGAGATGGAGAACATGTGGAGGCAGGAGAGTGGAAGTCTGTGAATCTGTGAATCAACAGACACAAACGCCATAATTAGACATGATCAGGAACAAAACTGTGGCAGATATGGGCAAATTATAATGAGAGCGTTACCGTTTGCCCTTCAGCATTAATGAGTCCAGCCAGGGTGTTGGTGTGGAGTTGTCAGGCCTGTTCAACCAGAGGTCTCCCCATCCAATATCATCAGCTAAGATAATGATGAAATTGGGTCGTTCCTTCCCTCTAGGTTTGTCTTCTTTTTTAATATGGCTTTTGATGTGATGGAGCAGGCCGGAAAATAGAAGCAGTGTACATAAACCCAACTGTGCCATTCTAATGTCAAATCTGAAAAATGAAGAAGAAAATAATCATTTAAATTATGCTATATTTGACTGAGGGATAGCAATACTGTGATTAATACATGACTGCATTCTGACACATGGTAAAAAAAATATATTTTAAAAAATCTAATTAGTTAATCATGATCACGTCATGTTAATACTATAAATTTAAACTATAAAAGGATTTTTTACTTGCAATAAAATATTTGTCAAGTAAAATGAAACTGATTAAAATTATATTTTATATGATAATAATAAATAACATTGCCTTTTAAATAAATAAAAATAAATGTTAAATCAAATAAAATGTCATTTGTGTTATTTCTTATTTTTATTCAATTAAAATCACTAAATAACTAGTAATGAGCTAATTAAAAAAATATGTTATATAACTATTGGAGACTTTAAATTTACACTCACTTAAAGGGCACCTATAATGAAAATCATCTTTCGTAAGCTGTTTGTACAGAACTGTGTGAAGGTATAGTGTGTCCACAGTCATATTGGGGTGATATAAAGATAATAAGTCTCTTTTTTTAAATTTCCTAACATTAAAATAGGATCCTAAACCCTCCCATTTTGAGGCCGACCGCAACGTGACGTAGTAGTGCGATTTCCCTGCCCGCTGAATTGACTGACAGCCGCGTCTTAACATGTCTCCGTACTAACGTGTATAATCATATATCAAGAAGACAGGACGTGCGCAAAGCAACTGGGATTAAAAGATCTGTTCAGCTCTCTGTGCTCATCAATCATCATCAAATGTGATAAAGAATGAGTTTTACAAGGTTAAACGTTTTTAAAGCAGAGCATGTTTGTGATGAATTACAGAGATTTTACCGTCTTTACTTTATCACCACAGCCACATGTCAGTACAATTATAAAAGAAGATGATTCAATCCCGGTTTGTGGACACTAAATCTGGTTCATTTTGTACATTAACATAACGGATCTCCATACAGCAGTGGAGATTAACATGTATCCTGTCACATTTAAAATGCATAAAACACTGCAAAGTTAAACGCTCGCTGTGTGTGTGTCTGTGTGTGTCCGTGAACTTTGTAACGACATTGTGTGTGACTCATTGTTGCAGAAAGGCTTGAATTAACTCCACAACAAACACATCAAAATAATCATTGGGAAAGTTCTTACTGTTGTATTTCCCACAAACATTAAGTGAGATCTGCTTCCTTCATGTCTGTCACTGTGCTGTTTATCTAATAACAATAACAAGAAACGGAGACACACTAGCTTCGTTTCTATCTAAAAATGCGAATAAACTTTATGCGCAAAACTGGAATATCGCATTAAAAACGAACAAAGCACTGTTTCCTTCCAACGAGTCAAAGAGGACAAAATCGTCACTTCCTGATTATCTGGCACCAAATATCAACAGTGAATACGGAATTTGCTACGGTAGGAGAAGCTGTCAATCTTTTCCTTATTTAATAAATGACTTGCATCTCAGAAGACAATGCCAACATGCAATGAACGCAGGGTGGCGTTTGAAGGCATGAGACGCAGAGCACAGACGCTCTTGACAATTCTGGAGGTATTTAATTATATAATTGCGTACATATAATTAAAATGGTTATGGCATTTTAGAATGACCAAAACAACATTTAAGATGGTTTGTCCATTCACACACATTTTTATCATCACATGATCTCTTATAACAAAATCACATGACCTTTTTTTAGTGCGCATACTGGACTTTGTTCAGTAAATGTGTTTTCATCGTAGTTTATGTGCATCTTTTCTTATCGAATAAAAAGTTTATCCTTCTCAAGCGCATATGTTTTTTATTCGCATTTTCAAAATTTATGCGCATTTTGTTTTTGTTTTTTATGCACATATCCAAAATGCGCATAAAAATAGGTGGATGGAAACATAGTTACTGACAGGCACGTGGGAACGGTGGGCGGGGACAACTAGCATTAAAAGCACAGGCAACAAAAACAGCTACATTGTGTTCAGAGCAAAAAATTCCAACATTCTGAAAGGTATAATGAATAATCTGATGGGTGTTTTGAGCTGAAACTTTACAGACACATTTTGGACACAAAAAAGACTTAGCTTAAATCTTGAAAAAGGGGTAAAATAGGAGCCCTTTAAACTATAAAACAATTTTAATATTAAATTATAAAAACCTACAATAAAATATTTAAACAAAAATATATATATATATTAAGTTAAAATATAACTGCACAAAAATAATTAAAAACTGAAACAGTAATTTATAGAAAGACATTTTTAAAACCAATCATCATAAATATTAAAAATAATTTTTTTAACTATTAAAAAAACATAAAAACTGAAAACAAATAAAAATGTAAATACAAACCAAAAAAAACTTTGTTTTCAATAAAATACATTAATTGAATTTAAAAAACTAATATTTTTGCTAAACATTTTATTTAGTTTAACTCAAACTGAAGCAGAAATCAGTAGAAACAGCCATGTTAAAACAAATAAGTAAATTACTAATCGCTGAATCACTAATTAACTTAAAATTTAAATTACATTTTACAATATTATTAAAAAAATCTAATTTAGCATAATGATTCCTTATCCCTCCTACACGGATTAAATAAAATGACACTTTTATGTAAACTACAACTTCAGAATTAATGGACCAATAATATAAATACTTTCTAAATAATAAAATCTTTCTATCCAGCAAGGTTTTTTTGATCTAATGAAAGTCAGGAAGACCTGCAGTAAAACCCTCTCCTGGTCTCTTAGGAAAGCAGATCTTGTTGGTTGTTATGTAATGAACTTTACCTAATGCACCAGTCCTTTTAAAACATTCAGTGCAGTCCCTCCGGTAGAACCAGCTTTACTCTACAGCAGGGAAGAAGAGACACACAGCAAGTTCCTCTAGCATTCCAGCTCCAGAGAGTGGGGGGTTGCTGGTGTGGCCCTTCATTCAACGTTGACTGTAAACCAATCCTCAACTTACTCAACAGCTGTTACCTCCCACCACAGAGGAGCTCAATGTCCGAGACACCACATGGACTCCTGGCAGTGAACAGACCCCAGCACAGCACTGGAGCTCCAGTAAAGCCCTCACTCAGGAGCAGGTAAGTGCTCTTTTCATGCTCTGAGGTACAATATGACTGCTAGTCGGTAACACACTTGACGTGCGCAAGGTAAGTCAGCAAACCAACCGCACAGACACAAACGCTTAAGACACACACACTCAAACACATATATGTAGTGGATCATAAAGACCACGTGGCACGGAGAAAACACGTTCATTCTAATGGGGCAGATGGTGGAAAACGGCTGGAATATATTTGCTGACTAATATTTTTACTGACATTTGACAACATGCTGATTGAAGTGACTTGGGAAACAATAAATTAATTAAATTCAATATATATTAAATGCATGTTAAAGGGCACCACTGAATAATTGTTCAGGATGCTTTGAGGATTTGCAACAGTACCTTTATGAAAATTAAGCATGGTTTATTCTAGTAAAAGTGTAGTAATTATGACCATTTTTGTCTGTTAACTATTATGTTTATTCTCATAATTTGAAAACCATTATTAATAATCTATAGTAAGAGTAGCAAAGGTTAATTTGCGGTTTAACTAACGTAGTTTATATTTGTTATGAAACCAACGTATTTTTCGTAAGGGTAACGTTAAGTAGTATTATAAGGATAAAATGTTTGTGAGCTCTTTTCATTTTGTAAAGACTAATAGTACACGTTAAATTGAATAGAATTCAAATATATCTTATTTATCATTCTTTTAGGAAAATGTATTCCTCACCTGAAGCTTTGCGATGATTACGTTAGTTGTTCAGTCGTTGTTTACGCATCAGTTTGTTGACACTCGTTTCCCGCCGCCCCTCTAATGACGTAACTATCCTCTGGTCACGCCTCTTCCGCGCTTACTAAAGCGCGCGCTCTTCATGGCTGTCAGACCCATAGACTGGTTATATGATGGACAGTCAGACCCCTCTGTAGATTTTCTTTTCTTTCCTTCTTTGATATTGTTTTATTGCCTACATTTAATCAATAAATTTACAGTAAAATAACATTTATACACAAATGGCATATTGAAATGTGTTTAATCATTTCCCCAACAGCATGTTTTCTTTCAGTGTTTTCTATTCAAATACTATTATACCTTGTATTTATTATTATTATTTGATCAATATTAATTATTTAGCATTAGCATTAATTTTACTTGCATTTTATTCAGATTTACTTTTAGTGGACCAACGTTAGTCATTCTGGGTTCAGAGTAAATGCAACATTTCTAATTTTCATCTATTGCAAGTTTACTGATCTAATACCATTTTTATATTAAATTTCAGCTTTATTTGACTAAAAACAGCACTGGTCTTTGGCACACATCACATTACCAAAGCTAAACCTTCTATCCCAAGTGTGATACATGAAATGGTTAAGCTAATATTGCAGTTGTTTGACATTTGAATATATTTGTTTAAAGAATCTTTAGCATTGTCTAAAATTAAACATTTCTTGGTTGCATTTTGGAGAAGTCTCTTTACAAGGGGTGAACAATAAGAGTTGTTTCCAAATAAAGTCTATGCTGATGGATATGAGCGGCTATAAAAGCTGATTTGCTTATAAACACAATTTAGCTGACATTAATCTCTTTCACATTCCCAGGTTAAAATGGCACAGCGGATTTTCCGACTGAGAGGTTGCTTTGGCTCTAAAGTTTACTCCGAGGTCCCAGATGGTGGTTGGGGTTGGATTGTGGCTGTGGCCTTTTTCCTGGTGGAGGTGTTCACTTACGGGGTTATCAAAAGTTTTGGAATCTTCCTCAAGGACCTAATGAGTGACTTTGATGAAACAAACAGCCGAGTATCATGGATCATTTCAATATGTGTCTTTGTTATGACTTTCACAGGTGAGTTCTTTAAATCATTTAGCCATTGCTTTTATCTCAAGCTATTCTGAAATTGGAAATGGAAAAGAATAGGAGCTATCAAAAAACATGTACCTTTACGTATGACAAGTGTCAGTTATTCTAACATGTTTAAAAATAATTGAAAGTCTTGACATAGTCATTTCTTGAAAAGCTAAAGACAGCTCAGGCTGAGTTAGCATGGAAAGCTTTTTAAAACATAAATAACATCTTAGCTTTATGTTGACCTTTTATTTCTATGGCCCTTCAGCTCCTTTATCAACAGTGCTGAGTAATCGATTTGGCTTCCAGCCTGTTGTGATGTTTGGAGGGTTTCTCATATCTCTAGGCACAATCTCAACTGCATTTACCAGCTCCATCAATCAGATGTACCTCACTATTGGGTTTGTGACTGGTATGTAAAGCCTTGCACTATACATACATGTTTGAATCGTACTGTATAAAACAGAAATTAATTGTCAACCCTTGTGTATTGTTCAAAATGACTACCCTTTCGTTCTGTTGGTCGCTGTTTTTGCCCTGTGTATACAAACTTATGTTCATGTTAAAAAGTGTTAGTTCACTAAAAAATGAACAATTCCTCACAATATACTCATCCTAAGATTGTTCCAAACCTTTGAGTTTTTCTGTTAAACCCAAAGGAAGATATTTTGAAAAATGTTGGCTACCGGTTTCTAAGATTCTTTAATATATCTTCGTTTCACCATATGTAATAAACTCAACAATCTAGAAGCTTGGAACAAGCAGAGGATGAATAAATGATAACAGAATTTTCTTCGGATTAACTATCCTTTTAAGCTGATTTTCAGGTTGACTATTGTGTCTGTTTTGGAATAACATCAAACAATAAAGATTGATTTACTGGCTGTAAAGAAAGCAAAGATGAACAAAGCATCTAATTATTTTCAGATGTCCTTTAATCTCCGTAGGACTGGGTTATTGTTTGACATTTCTACCAACCGTCACAATCTTGTCCCAGTACTTCAGCAGGCGTCGTTCTGTGGTCACAGCCATGGCATCCACTGGAGAGTCATTTGCTATATTTGCTTTTGCTCCAGGTAGGAACAGTCACTAGTACAATATGCTAGCATTACATATTATGTGTGATCATGAAAAATAGTAAGAGTATTACAATCCTACCCAGCAAACAATTTTGTGTTAAATAGATGTCTAATAGACATGTAAACGTAGACAGCTTGGCTAAAACAAGGCTAAACTTGGGCTGACAATGAAAATCTAATAGACATCTAAGAATAGCCCAGAACTAGACTAGTCGTCAAATAGACAGATTAAACAGTCTACATTTCCTAGATTTTCACTGACAGCCCAAATTTAGCCTTGTTTTAGCCAAGCTGTCTACGTTTGGATGTCTATTGGACATATATTAGACATCTTTTAAAAATAAAAACAATTGCTAGGTAGACTCACACATTGCTTTTTAATTTCTGCAGCATTCACAGCTCTTAAGAACTGCATCGGCTGGAGGTACACAATGGTGGTGATTGGGACTTTACAGGGCATAACTATTATCTGTGGAGCTTTGCTCCGTCCCATCGTTATAAAACCAACATCTCAGACAGAAACTGAGCAGAAGATCACATATTCCCTCCCTGGAGAACAAGTGCAAGGTTTTGGGAGCTCTGGAGATTCAATTGTACAGTCACCTGAGCCAGAACAGAGCCTCAAATCTGGGATAGAACTGGAAGAAGTGGAACCGCTTCAGATCAATCCAAAACAACAGGACAATACAAGTAAAAATAGGCTCCTGGATTTGACAGTGCTAAAAGAAGGCAGTTTTTTGTGTTATTCAGCATTTGGGCTCTTTGCAACATTGGGCTTTTTTGCGCCACAGCTGTACGTGGTGGAGCTCAGCGCCAGTTTGGGAACCGAGAGGGACAAGGCTGCCTATATGCTGTCAACAATGGCCATCTCAGAGATCTTTGGACGTCTCTCTATTGGATGGGTCATGAATTGTGGATGCATCAGGAAGATCTTTGTTCTTCTCATATGTGTGTCACTGATGTGCCTGGTGCTGGTGTTGTTCACCATAGTAAATGGCTTTTGGGGACTGGTGGTGTGCTGTGTGCTTTATGGCTTCTTGCTCGGAAATATCGCTTCCACACACATCCCAATGCTGGCAGAGGATGACGTTGTAGGAATCCAGAGGATGCCCTTAGCTGTTGGCGTCTACGTCTGCATTCAGAGCTTTGCAGGACTGGCTGGTCCACCATTAGGAGGTAAGAATAAGTGTTTTACACTACCATGAAAAGTTTGGGGTCAGTAAGATTATTTTACAGTATTTTTACAAGGTTTTATGCTAGCCAAGTCAGCAGTTTACACCACAACAGAAATGTTTTCAATTTTAATATTTTACATTTTTTTATTTCTGTGAGAGCAAAGCTGAATTTACAGCAGCCATTACTGCTTTGTCACCTGTCACAATACGCCAAACAAGGAAACCAGTATGATGAACTCAGGGTATTTTGTTTAACTGTTAGAGATTATGGTGAGTTTGGAAAGTGACACAATATGTGAAGAATACACAATGGAGTACTTATGAAGAGAAAGGAGATCACTGGAAAAAAGATGCTGGAGATCACAGAAAAGTCAAATATCCACATATCAGTAGTTTGCAGACTCTCACAAGGCCAGACACAAAGTTACGGGTAATTTGTGTTTTAAGGTGCTTGTTTGGCAGGTGATGATGTGCATGTGTCACTGGTTAGTAATTGAATGAGGGAGATCATGTGGTGGAAAAATTAATATGGTTGTGACATTAACCCCTTATGGTAGGCTCTTGATACTCACAGGTAAACATATTTAGTCTCAGGGTCATTGCTATTTGATGCATCTATGAAGGGAATACTTAAAACAAACAAAAAGGACCCTGGAAGTAAAGACAGTGGTGAAGGAAGAGCCCATACAGGGTCTTAAATCAGAGAACCCAGAGTAGAAGAAAGCCCCAAAACAAAGCCAGGAAAGCTGCTGACCTAGGCAAAGCCAAAGGGAAAGAAGGCAAACGAAAGAAGACATATTCATAGGGAGACATAGGGAATTGGCTCTCTGTCCCAGTCAGTTAGACACCTCGATTGGTGGCTCTGGAAGAATACATGCAGTTGGCACATGTTTCTCAACAAATTGTTGGTAGGCTCTAGCTCCAGAGTGAACATAATGGCTGACTCTGGCTTTTGGTCCATGGCAGGCATTAGCTCCTGTGTCTGTCTCAGAGGTGTCCAGTCCTTTTCCAGGAGGATCAGTGGCTGAGGTGAAGGCATAGGCCCAGAGCCATGAAGCAGAGCCAGGGAATCCATGCATCATGGAAGAGCTGAGGGCCGGAAAGCTCAAGGCTGAGCTGGACAGAAGCAGCAGAGGGAAAGAAGCCAAAGAGCTGTTAGGACCATTGGAGATGAGACAAATTAGAAGCTAGAATTTGAGAAATGGTTTGAATGACTGGATGGAATCAATGGAGGATGAATGATTTTATACAGGAAAGAGGCTTTAGGGAGAGAATTGGTTAATCCAAGTAGTGGGCACATTTTTTGATCCACTTTAAATGTTGACTACTGTAAACTGTCGAAAGTTATAGGTAGCAACATTTGAAAGAGATGGATTCAAAGTGATCCAAAGGCACACCAGGTGACTGAGCTGGAGGAACTCCTCCATGTAGTCTTCTAGTAAACAGCTAATTTGTGAAAGAAGGAAGCAAGTCGTCGAATTTGAACAGGTGGTTACTCTGCTGTGTTCATGATTTCTGTCACGTTAACTTACAACAGACATGACGATACAAGATAGACACAACCCCAGAAATCTGAAAAGACTGTTGATAAATTTGATGGTGTGCATTACTAATATACGTGTGTGTGTGTGTGTGTGTGTGTGTGTGTGTTAAGGTAAATAAGGTAAATAGTCTTTTGCCAGGTTTCTATCCTAACATGAAGCAAATATTTTCAAAGTTTGCAAAAAAATAAAAACTCCCAAATGCAAACTAGGTGTGTTTCCATCAGTTCTGACAGCAGTATTGCTAACCTGGTAACTAACAGTAAACAAGGCAAGCAAAGTGCAGACAGCGCATTAGTAATGTAGTTGTAATGTTCGCTGCATCAAATACATTTCCATGTTTTATCTGGATGAAGGGATAATGAAAGTCTCAAGAATACCATTAAAAAAATACTTATTTAAATGCAACCTTTATGAATAAAAGCAAAAGGTTTTAATTGTAATGTCCCCAATCTTTTAATTAGTAGTGTATATAAAATGAAAATGTCCCCGAACAAGCAACTTACTGTATTTCCTCCCAAATATTGTAGGTGTCCTTGTGGATATTACACAAAACTACAGTGCTGCATTCTACTCCTGCGCTGCAGGAATGGGATTAGGTGCCATTTTCCTTGGGCTTGTACGTCCAGCCAAGGCAGGCCATCTTTGCACAAGGAGGAACAATGGAGAGACTAACTCTGCTGTGGAGCAAGTGTCTAAAGACAAGCCAGAGGAACAGGGTAACCAAGAAGCTAAGTCTTAAAAATATGGAACATTAGGAACTATCAAACCTGTTGATGTAATAGGAACATTTTTCAAACTGAATGTACAGGAACTTTGGCCACGTTATAATTCATGAGCATTGGGTAAAGGTTTTTCACCCAAAATGAAAATTCTTTCATGAATGACTTAGAAGAACCAATAATGTTCTCTTTTTGTTTGTCATGCAAATACGGATGGTCTTCATTTAACTACATTTATTGTGGTTTAAGTGTGTTTTAATTAATGTTTAAATGTAAAGAAAAGTTTCATTAAATTATTGTAGTTCTTATTCCAAAAATAAAACAAAATTTGACATGACAGTGTACATAATGACAGAAATGCCATATTTGGATGAACCATTCTTCCCTTCTTGCACGTGAGATTGTTGTTCATACACTGATTTTATAAATATGACTATTATACAGTAATATACGATGACATACAAACATCATTTGGAATGATTCTAAACACTGGTACTCTGTTCTAGAAACAGAAGAAAGATCTGTAACAGGAAACCACATTTTGGTGGTTTTAGAAATTATTGCCAATGTCTATGGATGCTTATAGCCACTGATGGCTAAAACATTGTCCAAAGATGTTTAAACTCAATGAAAACAAAATCTAAATTGAAAAGGGATTTAATATATACAGTTGAAGTCAGAATTATAAGCCCCCTTTGATTTTCTTCTTTTTTAAATATTTCCCAAATGATGTTTAACAGAGCAAGGAAATTTTCACAGTATGTCTGATAATATTTTTTCTTCTGGAGAAAGTCTTATTTGTTTTATTTCAGCTAGAATAAAAGCAATTAAAAAAATTTTAACAGCCATTTTAAGGTCAAAATTATTAGCCCCTTTAAGCAATTTTTTTTTCCGATAGTCTACAGAACAAACCATCGTTGTACAATAACTTGGATAATTACCCAAACCAGCCTTGTTAGCCTAATTTACCCAGTTAAGCCTTTAAATGTCACATTAAGCTGTGGTCACACTGGGCTTTGTGTATGCGAAATTCTGTCGTACGGCGCTACGAAAAGGGGCGGGATAAAACAAGATAATTAGACATTAAAAAAAGCGAGCGATTGCTCCATGTTTTACATTTCTGTCCAGAGAGGTCCTGTTTTAATCCTCGATTGCTCTCACGCAGTCAAGTGATGCGATTTCGCAGGTCAGAGTTCACCAAGCTTGAACTTTGCACCGTAGCGAACTGCGAAACTTAACGCATGACCCTGCGTTTGCGGTCTGACGCATTCGCGTGCGTATGAGTGGAAGTCTATGGGAGGAAAAGCCCAGTGTGACCGCAGCTTCAAGCTATATAGAAGTGTCTCGAAAAATATCTAGTCAAATATTATTTACTGTCATCATGGCAAAGATAAAATTATCAGTTATTAGAAATGAGTTATTAAAACTATTATGTTTAGAAATGTGTGGAAAAAATCTCTCCGTTAAACAGAAATTAGGGAAAAAATAAACAGGGGGGCTAATAATTCAGGGGGGCTAATAATTCTGACTTCAACCTTATATATATTTATTATTAAACAGTGATAAATTGCTCTTTATGAATTCAGGTCTAGCTGATCTCAGGTCAACTTTCAGCCAGTATACTATGGGACCTGTCTCTGAACTAAATGCTAAAGCCAGGTAAACTACAGTATTTTTATTAATCCTAGCAGTCTGTTTAGGGTGTTGTTTGGTCTTCCAATCATCATAATGGTTCCTCAACTGTAGATGAGATTTGAATCTCTGTTATATAGAGAGAATTGTAAATTCAAAGCATTACAGAGCACAGACTGATGGAACTGTGCAAAGTAGAAGAAGGATGTCCAAAATAATGCAATGGCAAATTCAAATTTGAATGTTTCTTACGAATGAAGACCGTCTCATCATTTACATCTCTTGGAAAAACTGTATTGTAATTTTACTACTGGAAAAGAATTGTATTTGTTGTATCTTCAGTGGAATGTGATTTAAATATGCAATGATCTCTTTTGTTTCTGCACCATATAATTTTTTATAACCATCTTTGAATCAGACTGAAATATAAATACACACCTTTTACACTGCTGTCTGAATTTGATTTCTTTTTTAACAGACACCTTCAGAAAAAGCCAAATACAAATGAAAGATAAATACAAATTAATTTAGTTTGATCTATACACTCTCAGAAAAAGATACACAGTGGTACAAATAATGTTGCTTAAGGAACAGTTTTGCTCCTTTGTAAAAGTTGTACCTTATATGGTACAGAAAAGACCTCTTATGATGCTGTTCTCTACCTTTTATGGTACAATTGATATGAAGGCACACAAATGTTCTCATAAAAAAGGTACATAAGTGTTGAACAACTCCATTATTACAATATCTATGAAAATAAATATTACTGGAAAGGCAAAGTGATTTTATGAATAGTTTCCATATTAAAACATGAATCATCATTTAAAAGCATATGTTTAAAGAAACTCAAACATTCATTATATATAATACAAAACAACTGGTAAAACAAAACTATAGGTATTGTAAACTAAACATTTAAGGCATTTTTAATAAACATAAGCATTTTCTGATAAATACATTTTCATTATTGATGCACCTTTTGGCGTTTGCTTTCCACTACGCAAGTGAGCTGGCAAAATCCTACATATGCAGAGTGTTCATGCAGACGTTTTACTATTGTAAAACTAATGAAACACTGTGCATATCTCATTACAATACTTTTGCATAATTATGCTTCTATTTTAAAATTAAATGAATTAAATTAACTGTTAAGTGATTATAAAGGTTTTGCGTGAAAATTGGAGAAAACAATGTTTTATATTGTACATGGGAGAATGTGTTTCTGTAATATTTTTGTGAAAAGTGTTGTGAAATATTTAGCAAAAAATTCCACATTTTGGATAAAGCAAATTGCCTTTAAAAAGTTCTTGAAGGAACACGTTTGACACTGTTAAGGTACAAAGTGTCTTGTCACTGTAGTGGTACCTTCATGGATCAGATTTGTACCTTTGATGAAGGTACAATATTGTATCTGCAGGTTTTAAAAACCAAAGGGAAATTTTGGTTTCCCACAAATCATGTCCTTGAATGTACAACCTGCAATACAAATTTGTTTCTTTGTCTTAAGGTGCAATTCTGTTCCATAAAAGGTACTGCCCCAGTCACAAGGGTTTGTACATTCTTTGGTACAACATTGTACCTTTTTTTCTGAGAGTGTACATACTAACCAAAGTATTTGTAACTCACACGTTTACCAGTATTTACTCAGCAGACGTTTTCTCACTAAAGCTCTTTATAAGATTGTGCAAATAGCATGTCTCAACTTGCATTGACAATAGCAAAAGTTCAAACTGGCTGGTTCATGATGTTTCACCTTCCAATATTTGTAAGCACTTGTAAAACCAGTGTCTGTACTCTTGGAAGGCTTGTGTGGGTTTTGGGGTTTGAGTTTTGAATTCATCAGCTCCATCTTCAATCCAATGCAGTAATGCCTTTAGAGAACATATTAACATTCTGTAACATACTATAGTTTCTGATTCACCTGATATGCTCAAATGTTCACAACAGAATCTTTCTATTGGTTACTGTATCCACCTTTTTCCACACGTGACTACTGTGTTTCTAATTGTAGGGGACCTCCAAAAGAACCTCAAAAGAACAAATTGTCATTTTAAATAATAAGGTTGTGCTAAAAATAATCCTTCTAAAAGGTATGTTTGGCTTTGTGCTTTATTATATTTATATCCATCACGAAAATTAGATTACTGAAACTAGTAACACAAGTTTATTCATGCTCAAAGCTCTTTTGAGATTACTGTGTTTTGTTCCTTGAGGTTATTTTCTCACTGTATTCCTATATTACAATAATATTTAAAGGAACGTTCCAAGTTTTGGGGGAAATAAGCTCATTTTACAACTCCAATACAGTTGAGCAGAGTAAAACCAGTTGGGTTTTACCATTTTCAATCCATTCAGCCAATCTCTGGGTCTGGTGGGAGCACTTTTAGCTTAGCATAGTTCACTGAATTTGATTAGACCATAAGTTTTACTTAGCTGTCAAAAGAAATTACCCTCTAGTTCTTTGACAACTTATTAAGGTGCTTAGATGAGATTAAAAACTGGCAATTTTTTACATTAAATGAAGATAAGACAGGTGATTGTTTTCAGCGCTACTGATAATTTTCAGGCAACATGCCTAGATCTGGTCTGCATCTCTGCCTTCAGATCCTCTCGAGTGCAGAATTTGGTTGTCATTTGAGTCACTGAAACTGGACAAACATATCAGTTCTATTATTGGTTCCAACTTTTATCAACTCTGTTTCCTGTTCAAAGTCAAACGCTTTTTAACACGCTTTTAAACGCTTTTTAACACACTTTACTCTGGCATCTCTAAATCCCAAATTTATCACCTAACATTTGTCCAAAATGCTTCTGCTAGATTCATTTAAAACAGTAGGAAACGTGACCACATTACCCCTAATCTGAGGGGCCTCCATTGGCTGGCCATCCAATTTAGAATCGATTTTAAAGTGCTTTTACTGGTGTATAAAATCCTACATAGTCTAGCCCCAAATTATCTTTCAGAGCTGTTCCATTTTTATACTCCCGAGAGATGTTAAGAACCAGTGAACAAAATGTTGTTTTAGTTCCCCAGTCCAGACTAAATGTAGAGGGGACAGAGCTTTTTCTGCGGCTGGTCTGCGGTTGTGGAACAATCTTCCCCATGAGATTAGAATGGCACCATCACCATCTATTTTAAAATCACTTTATAGTTTTGTTGATTGCTTTATTTATAAATATATACAGTTGAAGTCAGAATTATTAGGCCCCCTGAATTATTAGCCCCCCTGAACACATTTCTAAACATAATAGTTTTAATAACTCATTTCTTATAACAGTTTTATTTGATCTTTGACATGATGACAGTAAATAATATTTTACTAGATATTTTTCAAGACACTTCTAGACAGCTTGAAGTGACATTTAAAGGCTTAACTAGGTTAATTGGGTTAACTAGGCAGGATAGGGTAATTAGGAAAGTTTGTTATGTAGACTATTGAAAAAAATATATATCTTAAAAGGGGCTAATAATTTTGACCTTAAAATGGATTTAAAAAATTTAAAACTGCTTTTATTTTTGCTGAAATAAAACAAATAAAACTTTCTCCAGAAGAAAAAAATATTATCAGACAAACTGTGAAAATTTCCTTGCTGTTAAACATCATTTGGAAAATATTTAAAAAAGAAGAAGAAAATGAAAGGGGGGCTAATTCTGACTTCAACTCAATATCTGTTGTTTCTCTTGGTTTTATTTCTATGTTTTTATAGTTTTCTCTATATGTTCACTAGATATTACTCAGTCAGTCTTGTGGCTGTTTTAAATGTGCTTTAGAAATAAATGAACTTGAACTTAGCATTTCAAAAAATAACCTAATAGTTTTGATAATTGTCTTCCTATTTAAAGCCTGACTCTTCTGTAGTTACACTGCGTACCAAGACTAACGGAAAATGAAAAGTTGCTATTTTCTGGGACGTTATGACTAGGAACTATACTCTCATTCTGATTTAATAATTAAGTTCTTTTAAGGTTTAGAATTAACAAATTAAGAACTTTGCTGCCATACCAGCAGATTCAGCAAATGCAATGATATTACGCAACACCTTATTTTATCAATTTTAAAAAAAATCATTTTACAGATTGTTTGCAGTTTAGCTTTACTCAGTTACTCCAATAATTCATGCAAAGGATCATGGAGTGTAGGAAAAAGGTGAATATTAATTGCAACAAACTACAGTCTGTCAGTTGTGACAGGGTTTGATCTTACCTTATATCGGTCAGCTATTTTGAATCTGAGGGCAGACTGCAGTTTACGCAGACAGATGGGGCAGAGGTCAAGTGGCTGACGATCAGACTCCTCTAAGTTATTGGAGCCCTGCATGACACAGTTCAACCACTGGCAGTGCTGCATCCCAAATATATGTCCAATCTCATGAGTCAAGGTCTGAAGTAGATGAACAAATAACAGTTGTGATTAAAATATGAACTCTTTTACAGAGTTTAGTGCATTTGTGGATGAATGTTTTCAACCACAATATATTAAAGATGGCATGAAATGAAATCTTCAATTCTATGTATAAATCTATAGAACCTCAAGTCTGCCATGAGGTAAAACAAAAATAAAATATTAAATAAAAAAAATGTATACCACATATATGAGTTTATATATTAAAGAATTGCAAGAAGCATATATATATTTCAAAATGTAAAAAAAAGTGCAAAATGTAAGCACAGAATAGCAAGTATTTAATTTATTTCTGTGGTTTATTCCTTTCAATTAAGTGAAAGAAGTCTGAATTGCAAGATGTAAACTCAGAATTGCATGACAGCAAGTTAGAATTCTTCATATAATTTATATTTAACAATTCTTTTTTTTTAGAAGTGCAAGTATATCTAAAAAAGGTCAAAGATCAGAATGATAACTTTGTTAACTAACGAAAATTAAATCGTTCAATTCTGGCTTTTTTCTAGCTGTTAGGCTTACAGTAGTTAGATTTGCGAGTAAAAAATTGTATGAAAAATGTTTATTCTTAGAATTGCATATTTATATCTTGCAGTTTATAATAAATATAATATAATAATATATAATAAACCTGAATTAATTTTCTCTTGTTTGTGAGAAGTCAAAAGTTAAAAAAATCTTTATTCTGACTGGCAAAATCCTTAGTCCTCCTGTTATTTGCCAGTAATGTTTTATTTCCTTTAGTTTGGCTAGAATAAAAGCGGTTTTTACAGTAGCTTTCAAGTTAGCTTTCAACTGTATCTCACTCAAACTTTCTATATAAACTTGCATTTGTGAGCTGATAACTCACAAGTCAGAGAAATCTGAATAAATTGTGACAGTATTGGTGGAAAAAGGGGTTTTATATACACTCACCGGCCCCTTTATTAGGTACACCTGTTCAACTGCTCGTTAATGCAAATTTATAATCAGCCAATTACATGGCAGCATGGCACTCAATGCATTTAGGCACTTAGACATGTGCTGCGGGATTCAGGAACCCTTGGCATACTCTTTTCAACATTTTACGATTTGGGACATTCTAATTCTACTTTCAAATACTATTTAGAACGAATAGTATGCGAATTGGGACGCAACAATGGTCTGTAGACCGCTGATCAACTGGGATTTTCTTGCTCAACCGTCTCTAGGGTTTACAGAGAATGGTCCAAAAAAGAGGAAATATTCAGTGAGTGGCAGTTTTGGGGGCACAAATGCCTTGTTGATGCCAGAGGTTAGCGGAGAATGGCCAGAATGGTTTGAGCTGATAGAAAGACTACAGTAACTCAAATAACCACTTGTTACAACCGAGGTGTGCAGAAGCATCTCTGAACACACAACATGTCCAACCTTGAGGCAGATGGACTACAGCTGCAGAAGACCACACCGGATGCCACCCCTGTCGGATAAGAACAGGAAACTGAGGCTACAATTCGCACAGGCTCACCAAAACTGGACAATAGAAGATTGGTAAAACGTTGCCTGGTCTGATGAGTCTTGACTTCTGCTGCGAAATTTGGATGGCAGGATCAGAATTTGGTGTTAATAACATGAAAGCATGGATCCATCCTGCCTTGTATCAACGGCTCAGGCTGTTGGTGGTCGTGGTGTAATGGTGTGGGGAATGTTTTCTTAACACACTTTGGGCACATTAGTACCAATTGAGCATCGTGTCAACGCCACAGCCTACCTGAGTATTGTTGCTGACCATGTTTACCCCCTTATGACCACAGTGTACACATCTTCTGATGGCTACTTCCAGCAGGATAACACACCATGTCATAAAGCGAGAATCTGGTTTCTTGAACATGACAATGAGTTCACTGTACTTAAATGGCCTGCACAGTTACCAGATCTCAATCTAATAAAGCATATGGGATATGGTGGTTTATGGTGGAACGAGAGATTCGAATCATGGATGTGTAGCCGACAAATCTGCAGCAGCTGCGTGATGCTATCATGTCAATATGAACCAAAATCTCTGAGGAATATTTCCAGTACCTTGTTGAATCTATGTCATGAAGGATTAAGGCAGTTCTGAAAGCAAAAGGTGTACCTAATAAAGTGGCCAGTGAGTGTATATACACTCAGACATTGGATAAATGATTGATAGTAAATGCGCTGCAATATTCCATTAAAAATAATAATGTTCAATTGGATTTTATGGAGGTTCATTCTGCTGCGGTGACCCCTGATAAATCAGGCACAAAGCTGAAGGAAAACGAATGAATGAATTGAGTTGTATGATGATTAACAGTTATATCACACTGAAGGCCAGTGGTCTCACTTCACCTTGCAGGAGCGCAGCAGGAGAGTGCTGGTGAGTGGAGGAGTGTAGTAATTCTCAAACACAGAGTAGTCTCCTTGGTTCAGTTTTATTTTCTTCTTCAGTCGTCCTGCATAGCTCAACTTGTAAAAATTATCATCATACCGTGCAAAGCTGAAGACTCCCATACCTAGAGAAATAAAATAATTCACAATACATAAAACTGCAAAAGCTTTGTTAAATCAGAAAATAAAAGTGCTTTAATGACAACTGTGCTTTTGTTACAAAAACATTTCAGGAACGAGTTTATATGACGATAGTGTGATGATGTAAAATCACCTTGAGTAAGAGAAGCCTGGTCAAAAAACAAAATTCCACGACTCCTTGGGGTACAAATCGATCATGGTGATCCCCACAATGCAAAAAGCATCGCTGGGCTTCCTCTTTTTCAAGAAGGCCATCAGTTCTCCTGGAAACATATCAGAATGAGCTTTGTTCGCCAAGGGTACATACATACATATCGATGCAAGAAAACAGGACATTCAAATAACTGGAATATAAACAATAAAAATAATAAAGTTACATATTTACATCTAGAAATTGTATGTGCAATATGTGTATTTTTGACTGTTTAAACTGTCCACAAAAATAATTATAAAGGTATTTATAGTTAAGTTGCTTTATTGGTTACAAAAAAACAAGTGGCAAATGATGTGCTAACTATTTACGTTGGATATGGCCTGGGGAAATACAGTTTTTATACCTAGACGTTTTAGTGCATAAAGATCTGTTAAAAAGGTGTCTGCCTGAAGGGAGAAGTTAAAAAGTAAATAGTGAAAAAAGCATTAAATGTACTCAAAGGTGCAGTAGCTGATCTGTCAAAATGCTATCTGTTAGCATAATAGGTTTGAAAACACAGCTCCTCAGCTGCTGTCCAAACCCATGCCTCCTGAAATCACGAATACGCACCGTAAAGATGACAGAAGATAACCCACTAGATCATGTCATTCACCATTTACAAAACTTTATAGTACTTTATAATACTACAATTCTGAATGAAAAACTGTATTATAGCACGTTTTCAGTTTTGTAGCAAGCAAAACTTGTCATAATGTGCAATATTTCATGCATGCAACAATCTCTGGTTTTACTCGCTTTGTCCTAAAGCGACTGCTTAGTGGTTGGCCAGCGGAGTGCAGGAATTACACTTATTACTAAGCCATACTTACATGCTATTTCAAACCGAATATTCAGAGTAGGACGGTAAACAATATAGGGAGCGCGTCACAAGTTGTCATTGTTCAAAAGTGAACCAATGTGATGTGAATATAAAACAAACTTCATATCAGTAAAGCAGGCTAGGCAGAAAAGCACTATTTACTTTTGTTTTGTTGTTAAACTAAATAAAAATCTACATTATCAATGCTGTAAAAGGTCCCTTATGAAATTGTAAACAGTCACACAAATCTTTCGCCGGAAGATTTCAGTGGCTAAACAACACTTCCGTGCATTTAACCCATTCGTAAAACAACTAAATCTACATCAGCTTAACGTGACTAAAATAGTTAAAACAACATTTTACCTGTCTAAAAGAAATACTTCAGCCATGGTGTCATCCTTCCTCCAGCGTCCAAAAGTAACTCCAATATTGATACAGGGTTAAAAAAAATGATTCAGCATTTGTTTTTACTGCTGTGACTCTATCTCTCGAGTGCATGTGAACGCGACATGCATGCACACGCAAACGGCGGATCTGTCTGTCTGTCAACAACTCGACATTTGCTGACAGTTTGGGCTACTTATCAGAATTATGGGAATTGTCGTCCTGACAACATTTAACTTTTTTTGTCTTATGCCTTACCCAGAATATAAAAATACATATAAATACATTTAGATCATTTACTTTAATCATTACTATTGGAATGTGAAGAGACTTTTTACAAGCACAACAAGAAATGTTTCTGAAGACAATCACCTACTGCACCTTTAATTAATTTAATTAGCCTAATGTAATGTTAATGTTAACTTGTGAAACCAATTTTATTAATTAGATTAATGAATCAGATGAATTAATAGTGAAAATTATGTGTAAACAGCTATTTGGTTACTGGTAGAGCCACACATCATCTGCAGACTTTTTTTGCTGTTTTTCATGTAATTTTGTAAAAATAAATCTGATATACGTGAAATCATTTTGACAGTATAAGAGCTGAAAACCTAACACATGATATTGTAAATTCAAACTTAAAAAGGTTTATAATGCAAATCCAAATCATATAATAGATCCACTAAAAGACATTATTTTAAATGTTAAATAGGACATTAAATATCAAATTCTTTCAAAATTCTATTATACACAAACCATCTAAACAAATTTGTATATTATTCAATAGCATTGCTGAAATTAATATAAAAACTGACTAAATATACAGTTAAAGTCAGAATTATTAGCCCCCCTTTAATTGTTTTTTTCTTTTTTTTTTAAATATTTCCCAAATGATGTTTAACAGAGCAAGGAAATATTTACAGTATGTCTGATAATATTTTTTCTTCTGGAGAAAGTCTTATTTGTTTTATTTTGGCTAGAATAAAAGCAGTTTTAATTTTTTTTAAATCCATTTTAACGTCAAAATTATTAGCCCCTTTAAGCAATTTTTTTTTCAATAGTCTACAGAACAAACCATTGTTATACAATAACTTGCCTAATTACCCTAACCTAACCTAACCTAATTAACCTAGTTAAGCCTTTAATTTGTCACTTTAAGCTGTATAGAAGTGTCTTGAAAAATATCTAGTCAAATATTATTTACTGTCATCATGGCAAAAATAAAATAAATCCGTTACTAGAAAGGAGTTATTAAAACTATTATGTTTAGAAATGTGTGGAAAAAAATCTTCTCTTCGTTAAACAGAAATTGGGGGGAAAATAAACAGGGGGCCTTATAATTCTGACTTCATCTGTATATATACACATTTGCATAAGTAACTAGATTATATGATGGGCTCAAAAATAATTTTTCTATAAAAATTCAGTTTTTATGTTTTATATAAAAATGTTTCTGCTGAATTTCTGATCATTCTATTAATATATATATATATATATATATATATATATATATATATATATATATATATATATATATATATATATATATATATATATAAATATATATATTTTTTTCTATTAATATAACCAACAAGGAGGCCAACATGGAATCTGTGCTTATAGAAAACGGCAGATTTTGCAGTCCTTAACAGAAAATATGTTTTAATGCTGATTTGTTATGCTTGAGGTGGCTCAGTGGTTAGCACTGTTGCGTCACAGCAAGAAGGTCGCTGGTTCGAGTCCCAACTGGGTCAGATAGCATTTCTGTGTGGACTTTGCATGTTCTCCCTGTGTTCGTGTGAGTTTCCTTCGGGTGCTCCGGTTTTCCCCACAGTCCAAAAACATGCATTATAGGTGAATTGAATAAACTAAATTGGTCGTAGTGTTTTGTGTGTGAATATGAGAGTGTAAGGGAGTAAGCCGAAGGAAAATGAATGAATATTATGCTTGATACATTCATTCATTTTCTTTTTGACTTAGTCCCTTTATTCATCAGGGGTCGCCACAGCAGAATGAACCGCCAACTTATCCAGCATATGTTTTACGCAGCGGATGCCTTTCCAGCTGCAACCCATCTCTGGGAAACATCCATACACAATCATACACTACAGCCTACCCAATTCACCTGTATCGCATGTCTTTAGACTGTGGGGGAAACCGGAGCACTCGGGAGGAAACCCACGCGAACGCGGAGAGAACATGCAAACTCCACACAGAAACGCCAACTGACCCACCCGAGGCTCGAACCAGCAACCCTCTTGCTGTGAGGCGACAGCACTACCTACTGCGCCACAGCGTCGCCCCTACTTATTTTGGTTATTTCAGTTTGTCATTTGCCTGATAAATTATAATACAATTGGTAGTTTTAAAGTACTAACCTGCATGAAGCTGAAGGTTGTGTGTGTTGCTGTTGACACGAAATGAGCAATCTGTCGAAGCAACTGTTACTGGTGGTAAAAGCTTGACCGCCAGCCCGTAATAGAAGGCTTGACAGTAGTCCTTCAGCCATTCAACACACTGCTCTGCCACAGCTGCTCCATCCCCAAAAGAGCCTGTACATTTATCAACATGACACAAAAACAAATGAGAACACAATAACGAGTGACACATTTGAGCTGTTTTACAAAACAAGCTGACCAATAGTTTGAATGTAGATAATATTGTGTCCTCTGGCAGGAGTACGGCGGTAAGGGCTCATGTAAAAGCTTTGAAAGTCTTGAGGATACTCTGGATGGGCAGGAATCCAGTCTGAGTCAGAGAGAATAGTGATGGGGCTGAAAAGTGAATTAGCAGGTTGGAGTCCTCCTTCTAAAAGTGTCTTTTCTGCTCGGCTGAATTGTTGGTATGATACGATTAGATCTTTCTGTGTGGATAGGAGGGCCGAGAGCAGCCTCTCAACAGGATGCTCAATAACCTGCATCTATCCTTTAGAAACACAAACAAATGTTGGGTTTGATGAGGACTTTTATGAACAGGTTAAAACATGCTACAACCATACTACCAACATTGTAAGTAATGTGAACAGCGTGATAATCATGCTAGTGTTTAAATATGCTAGCAATTTGTCAATACATGTTAAACAAACAAGTTTAACACTGAAAGCAGCAAAGTGGTAGCAAAATGATAATTAATGTTTTGGTAAACATTTTTACCATAAATTGGTAAAAAGTATTTGCATGCTAATTAGTATTTAACCTTTTATCTGGTTCAAATTTAATCTATCTATCTAATACTACTCCAAAATTTCCAGCTTGTCAACAGAATCTTTTGATCAGCTTATCTAAGTGTAGTGTACAGACTGTAGCATATAGCTAATAGGAAACATTGTGATTTATAAGCTGTTTTCTGTATGGGGACATAAAATAAAGGTAATAAAAGTAAAAAATAAATAAAAAAGTAAGCAAATATAAAATGTTTTAGGAGTAATGGTGTTTGCTTCTCACAGCTGTCAATACTGTATTCTGTTTACTGACACACTTGCACAGTATATGCGACATCCGTGAATTGCATTATGCCTACCTATACCATATAGCGATTTTAAATAATAGTTACTTAACCTGAGATAATGTACTATTAAATGTTGACATGTCCGAGGGAGCACGTCAACACAAATTTGTAGATTTAAGCTACCTTTAATAAGTTCCAAACTAAAAGTCGAAGAGTGTCGTCCGTCTAATAAAAAAACTGAAAAACAGTAAACAAAACAATAATAGAAGAAGAATCCACAAACACGCTGAGAAATACGGAATCAGTAAACCGAAAGCTGTTGAAACCACTGTGCGTTTACTGCATCAACAAAACTCGATAAGGCCTTTTTCACACTTCCTGGTTCCGGTAAGCGAAACGGCGGACTACAACATCCGGTTCCAATGGAACAGAGTGAGAGAATGGCAGAGTCGTCTCGTCGCTGTTATTGCAGCGTTCCCGGCTGCTCCAGCTTAAAAAAAAACAACATCCTTACCTCAGTTTCCACGAAAAGACACAGGACAGAGGAAACCATGGGTGAAATTAATTAGACGGAATGAATGTCCTTCATTTCAAGTGATATGCCAGAGTACGCTCATGTGCAGTATGCACTTCAAAGCGGAGATCAATATGTTTTATCAAATATTGGTGGTCTTAGTTTTATTTAGATGTGAAATTATAATATAGACAAAATTCCAGTTAGTTATCTGCCTTCTGCAAACAAGTGCTCCTATCAAGATCATTAATATATAAGCATAATTTCCCCCCACATTGGAATAATAGACAACTAATACAATTGCTATTTTTTTACAACAAAATTAATTTGGTTAGTCAGTTTTATAATAAAGATGGTATACTTTTATTACAATGTATTCCTTTCTCATCACAGTACTATTGTAGTAGTTATTGATTACATTTTTCCAGACACCCATATGTTATTTAGTGGTATTAATCAAGACCATCGTCTTTTGATTTTACTAAATCTTATGTCGGCAAATCTGGCTGCCATGTTTTTTAAACGTAAAGTCCCAGCCTATGTAATCACATTCAATAATTTCGCTGCAAATTATTATTATTTTGTATGTGTATTCAAGAATTTTTTAAGAGAAGCACATTCTATGTTATATATTTCCAATATTCAACACCTAGGAAAAAATGACAAGAAAATGTAAATGTAATTTATTCTTCCCGTCAGAAGTGGTAAGATTATTTTTTTTTAGATATTCTTAGTCTATATAGACCACAAGTGTCAAAACCAGTTCCTGGAGGGCTGCAGCTCTGCATAATTTAGGTCCAACCCTGCTTAACACTTACCTGTAAGTTTAATTAGGGTTGAAGCCGTTGAAACTAAACTGTGCAGAGCTGCGGCCCTCCTGAAACTGAGTTTGACACCTGTGATAGACTCAATTTTATTCACCGAAAATGTAATTCACCACTAAAAAAAGAACACAAAGTTTCTGATAAAATGATCAGATTTAATAAACACAATTACACAAATGTGATCCAAAAACCAACAAAGCACACTATACAAAAAGCATTTGATTATGGCCATGACAAAGACACACAGAATTTTGAATAAAACAAAATAATTTTTTACAGATTTTATAAACAAAGACCTTATGTAAGGTCTGATTTAATATCAATTTACTACCAACAGTCAGATTACAGTGCTTGCTGTCATTAAGATTACATTAAGACTTAGTCTCTCCATCAACACATTTCAATTTGGCTTGTATCAAATCAGCTATCAGCTGATCTACAGACATTAAGGCAAAGGTGACTTTATTGGGCCAAAAAAAAAAACATGATGTCTGTATTAAACCAATACACAAAACCATCTGGACTGCTTTAACAGTCATTTAAAAAACCCTGAGCTAAAGCTGTCCACTATAACCTACACAGGAGACACAAGGCCACTTTCTCATTCGAAAAAGTAAATTCATAAACAAACTAAACATTTCAGGGCTTTCAGAAAACAATTATACGGTATTAGGTTAGTGTGTAAAATACAAATGTCAGGACAAATGAAATTGAATGTACAGAAATACATTCTGTACAAAATTAAACGGCAAATATACTTTCCCTTTACGAATGAATGACAAATAAGTACTTTATATAAAAAGTACCTTAATTGCACAGTTTTATTGTCTGAGGGCAATAAAAACAGCTTTTTGATTATTGGAAGACAAAGGCAGTGAAATTATGTTCTCCTATCAACAAAAGGGCCTTTAACCAGACCAACCAAGCCAGACCCTCCGCCCCCACCAAAAAAAAAAAAATGCTCACCTTGTTTTTGAACCAAATATCTTTGGTTCAAAGTAACATTAACTTTGAGTTCAGATTTAACATCTGAAAAGCTTTACCAAAATAAGGGGTGTTAGCTTATGGGTTATAGGAGTGTTAAACAGTTCCGAACTAAAATGTGTTCACAAACATACAGTAAATGATCAGAGTTACAGCATTTAGGTGAATAAATGAGGACCATTTCCTTGGCGTATTTAATATGGCTACAAGCAGCTTAAAAAATGTTGCTTTTATATCTAATCCTTTGCATTATATGACTGTAATATTATGCAAAAACGACAAAAAAAATTATCCTATCCATTTGTTTCTTCTTCAACCACAATATGTATTGAACCACTTGTCCTTTGTATTAAATAAAGTAAATACCTAATTAAAATGGAATGTTCCTGAAGGCTTTCATTATAACATAAGCTGTTTAAGGTTGTCGTGCAAGATGGTGTCTTTGACGTCACGGAAGACGAGCCGAATGTTCTCCGTGTTAATGGCAGTGGTGAAGTGATGGTACAGGGGCTTCTGCTGCTGTTCCCGGCGTTTGTTTCGGAAGCACTCCACCAGGTACTTCTGCACGTCCTGCAGGTTATGAGGGTCCCCTGTGAACTCGGAGAAGTAGTCCTTGATGTTCACAGTCTTAACTTTGTCTTCCAGCAAGTCTGTCTTATTGAGGAAGAGAATAATGGAGACCTTGGCGAAGACGCGGTTGTTGACGATTGTCTCGAAGATATTGAGCGACTCCGTGAGCCTGTTGGTTTGACGGTCTTCCATGAGCACCTGGTCGTACTCGCTGGATGACACTAGGAAGAGGATGGAGGTCACCGAGTCGAAGCAATCGAACCATCGCTTGCGCTCTGACCGCTGTCCGCCCACATCCACCATCTTGAAAGGCACATTCTTGATCTCAAATTCATACTCGTGGATACCTTTTGTGGGCTTTCGAGCCAGAAGTATATCCTTTTGGCTGGGCAAGTAGTCCTGAAGATTGAATGGAAACAAACATCAGACAGGAATAACACTAGAAAACCATAAAACTTCTATGAAAAATCAGTGCTAAGCTACACATTCCTACACACATCTCAATAATTCTTCACTGAGTGCATTTTTGTGCTGGTTATTCAGTTGATAAGGACTTATTAAAGATAAATAAATATAACCCATCTACCAGTTTGTGGCAAGACCCTTTTGTAATGAGCAGTTCAATGAATGAATGAATGAATGAATGAATCAATCAATCAATCAAATCCATCCAATCAAATCAATCAATCCAATTCAATTCAATTCAATTCAATTAAAGGGTCCTATCATACACCTGGCACATTTGTTGCTATTTTCAAACCAGCGCAACAGTTATTTTCACATTTTGCGCCACGTTGTTTAAATAGCAAATCCATTTGCCCCACTTTGTGGACTCATAGGTGTGCTGGTCTATAAAGGAGGTGTGCTAAAGTGCACTGTTGGCACGCTGCTATTTTATGGAACTGAAATAGACCGTGCCATTGACTAACTAAAAGCTGGTCTAAAGTGTAATGTAGAGCGCGTTAGTTATGCACGTATGCAGGTCCAGGCACTTAATACACACAGGATTAGATTTGTCTATCTGTTGGGTTTTGGAGATGTATGCATCACCATATGGGGAATAAAAATAGGACGCGTGTATGGATATAACCTTTTACTCTAACTTTTTACCACACTTCATTATTATTGTTCATGTATTCGTTTGCTGGAAATTAGTTTTGAAACAAACCTTTGCACTTAACAAATGAGATTAAATATGTAGGCTAATTGATGTCTTCAGTGGAGTGCGTACAACACCGTTTCCTTATCCACGAAAGTAAAGGAGTAAAGTAAAGAGAAAGTAAAGAGGCCAAATCGAGGAGACTGGTTCTTTATCCTCGCGCTCCAGATGGTTTAACCGTTTTCTCGCTAGTGAAGCATTCAGGTTTTCCACTTACAAAGTCCACCATGTAAATAGCAAATGCGCCATGAGGCGATGCAACAGACTTTTAAGGGGAATGGAAGATGAGACTATGATTGGTTTAATGTACGCTTTGCTCAAAACACACCCATAACTCATTAAAAGAATAAGCCCAGCCCTGTTAGACAATGTACCGGGCGCAGATCGTATTTTTCCATCCATAAAAATAGCAAAAGTAGATTCGAACATGTCCTTAATGCTTCTGCGCTATGTGCTTTAGACTTTGCACCTAGATCATTAAAGTAGAGCCCAAATTGTTTAAAATGGTTGAATAGTTTTAGAAACTAATCAAGTAACAATGACTTGTTGGCTTAATTGATTCATTCCCTTGTGTTCACATGCTGATGTTTGGAAAAACAGCATTTGCTTGTGTGAAATAGATTCCTTGATTACTTTTCTTATAAAAGTAAAAATATATTTCATATTTATAAGTTGAATTATAGAGATGCTATAAATGACAATCTAATACGCTTCATGGCTAGGCTTTTGGACTTTCTCAATCCAAAGCTGAACATTTACTTTATTTACAAAATTTAAATATTGCATAAAACTTATATAATATATAATATACAACTCATATAATATATGAAGCATTTGTCATAAGGAAGCTGGACAACATAGGCAAAAACATTGTCTTTTGAGGTGGCCTGATGTTTGGGGAGACTTTCACATTTTAGGAGGTAACTTCACAAAATCATTTTTAGGAGACACTTCTGCGCAGATGTTTGCAGAATTATTAAAAATATTTGAAATGGTGTGAGATTGGATTGGTTCACTATAGTCTAATTATCCTAGGCATAAATCCTCTGTTGTGGCAAATTGACATTACTTTGATGCTCATTATGCCAAGTTCACACTGCTAAATTTTTAAAGTCATCAGATTGTCATTGTTTTCACACTGCATGATCATCAGGGGTAGCGTTCAATTGCTGCTGTGTTCACACTGCATTATGGATCAGTGACAGGAGAATATACACACAGCATGACCACGCAAGAAACAATTGCCATCAACTCTGTCTGGGCTTGGAAATGCACACGAGAAGTGATTAGGAAAGAAAACTCAAGATCACGCATGAAACTAGAAGGGGTACATAAAGCATTTTTTATAATTTGCCATTCAAATATGTGCTGATTTGCAGTGGAAGGGCAAAAAAGAAAAAAATATTATTGAGGAGCAAATGGTTGGTGAGATACAGGAAACAAGGATTGTGCACTTCGCAAAGACAGAAAAAAGGTCAATAATTAATTTATGTTACTGCTGGTCAGGCAAATGTTTCATTTTAATGTTGTTGACTTCTTCCCAAACTCTCCGGTGCCCTGTATCTCGCTCTTTCATTGGCTATAGGTCATCGCCGATGAGTTTTTCAGTCAGAATTTATTTCACACAGAATAAGTTTGAAATCGCAGACAGGTCCAGATATTTAGCAAGACCAATATTTTACAGGCGTCTGCATTTCTCTTTGATCACATCATTGATAATCAAGAACCAATTTGCCTCCGATTTCGAGCAATTGTCTGTGATTTTACAAAACCTGTCAAGGAACGAAAATCTGGGCTAAAATCATGTATTAGCATTAAGGTATTCATTCAGTAAATGTGCTACATTTAGCTCAAGTGTAATTTTCATTTGATTAAAAAAATATTGGACTTAATTGAGTATATTTAAGTATTTTTAGATTTTATGTGCATTTCCATTCAGATAATTTTTTGCAATGTCCTAATATGTACATAAATGTAGGTAAACTGAAACCCTGCTATTGACATGCTTGATAGTGTCAGTTCACACATATTGAACAAGATCAATTATGATATTATCATAGGCAATACATATGGTACAGTCTTAACAAACCAATGGCAACAATTCATGTCATTCGACATGTACTGCTGGTATACCAACAACCCTGTGCTCTAGATCAGTGGTTCTCAACTGTTTTGGCCTTGGGACCGTCAGTAACCCATTGTCAATAAGCAACGACCCATTTTTTTTTTTTTTGTTACAGTATAAAACAAGTTGGAACTTTATTGTGCCCTATAATTTATAATGAAGTGATATACCGTGTGTGCCACTGCATTTGTATGTGCACTGTGAGCAGAGCATAACTGGCAGGTCACGAAAGTTTATTTTTCATTCAATGTCATTAGACTGCTGCCATCAAAAAAACCACAGTAATGAAAAAATATTATTTGCTGTAGAGGGTCACAAAAATTAAGTTATATTGTCGCAAGTATCCTCAGCTGTATCCCATATAGACTTTACCCTCTCCTGCAGTGTGGTGAAGTCTAGATGAGATACAGTTGAGGATACTCACGTCAATATACTGTAGCATAAATTGTGTGACACTGTACAACAAATAACATTTTTACATTACCGTGAAGGTTGGGTTTAGGGTTGAATTAGCGTTAGTTACTAATAATATACAATTAATGCGTAATTTAATAAATAATATAAATACTTCTCATTAACTTTTGATCGAAGATGCATCCCTTCTAGCAGGGATACCGCAGGAGAGATCCGAGATCTCTGCCGAAATACATGAAGGTAAGCAACTGTTTATCTGGGAGAGGAATAGAGAAAATATTGTAGCAACAAAAACAGTGTATATCTTACATGAACAAAGCACATCGTACAGTTATATTGAAAAATAATTATTATTATTATTGCAGTCTCCATAGACATCAGATATCCATTACAAACCTTAAATGGTTTTGCTTGTAGTTTGTATATATTTTTTGAAAGTACAGATAAATTGTGATTTATGACAAGCGCTGAGCACCTCTTTCTGTGCCTTAGCACGTGCCATCAGATATGAATTTTAGCAGTTGATGACAAACGTTTTGAACGTTCTAATCAAACTGGTGTGATGGTACAGTTCAGGGATTAGCTTAGGCTGATCACACTGGTGTGATTGTTTGTGTGAATAGGTTAAAATGAGCATAATCGCATTTAATCACAGACTGATTAAATGAGTGAGCGCACTGCGAGGGAACAAACAGTAAGAGACAAAGATGCAGGCTGGAGCCTTACATTTCTGAGATGGAAAAAAGAAGAGATTGTCATTAGGTGTAGATTACGTGTGGGTGAAAAACTCTTGTCAGCTGCAAGAAACATCAAATTAACAAAAAATCATTTTATCATTCTACTGTTCTTTAAAAAAAAGTATTATGTTATTACGTTAGACAAAAGTATTATGTTTTTAATGATCTTTATTAAGATCTGTCATTTGCTTTGATATAAATTATTTAATTTGGTACTGATTTAGGCTTTAGTGCAATCTCAATGGACCGTGAATTTACTTAACTAATAACACAAAAAGTGCAGAAGTAGCAAACAATCTTTTAAACTTTCAATAATCTGTATTTATGGCATGCTTAGCCTCATGGTCAGGAAGTTCTCAAAAGATAATATTGTGCAACATTATTTTGTTTCATGTGCTTTTTAAAAGTAAATGAAGGTTGAAGGCAAAAGCAGCTCAAAAATAGCGTAATGCATTATTATACATTTGCTTTTCTGAAATGGATTTTTGGAGAATGTGTGTTTCTCAGAAGAGACAACAGCTTTCACACAAGTCTTTCAAAATTAAAGCCGTGCATCACAAACGCAGTCTGCGACAAACTCAAACCGCTTCAGTGACCCACTTTTGGGTTGTTGTGACCTACCAGTTGAGAAACACTGCTCTAGATACTACAGATAAAAGAACATTCACAGATGAAACAATATTTTACCAATTGTCCAAGTTTATCCACATTGTCCAAGAAATATTTCACAGATTCCCCCTAAAGAAAAAAAGACAAATAATTACATTGTGGCGTAGAAGGTACAGTTTTACATTGATCTTGTGATGTGCCCAAATTTCCCCAATAAAATTCTGTTACTCTATACAATATAGACCAGTAGGTAAAAAAATATATATAATAATAAATAAATATTAAAATAGATCACACAAGAAAGACTTTATTTTAATATACTAACTTTCTAGGTCACTCTGGTCTTTGTTCCTACCAGAGTCTACCTAACACAACAACAGTAAAGTAAGAGACTGCAACGTGGTCTCCTATAGGTTGGCTTCATGAAGTATGCAAATAAGTCTTAAAACAGACAAAGTGACTTAGTCATTGGCTTTAATGTACCAAAATTGAATGTTTATCACTGAATAAATAAGGATAAACGCATTAATCACAACATGTACAAAAACCTGAGATATTGTTCTTGGAAAATTTGAGCTAAATCCTAATCTCAGTCACAAGGGCTCTAACCCCTGAACATGAATGATCCTATCTTCATAACCGACATGCAAACTAAACACATGCGCAGACAGAACACACTCACTGTTATGACTGTACTTGTGTTCAACTTGTATACCAGCACAACCCTTAATGGATTCAGCCATTATCCTTGCTATAGTGACAGCATCAGTGCAATATCCAACAAGGCCAATTCATTGAAAAATACATGCACTACACCATAATGTATGAATCTTGATCAGAGTAATTATACAAGCACTCGGAGCTTATCATGCTTCACAATACCAAGCCGTTTAACAACAGATCAACATTCCATCAAGATCACGGCCCCCACAATTACACACATCCTATGAACAAGATTGGGTGGATTCTATATACACGATTTCACTTCAGAGTGACTAAAAGCAAACGGTCAAATGCACATTCATTTACAAGGTCTAATAATCAATACAATGTAATAACGAGTGTAATAATCATATTTACCAGCTGAAACTCTCTTCGTCTGTCATATGCATTCTGAATACCGCTGTCTTGCCATAAGGAACGGATGGCAGGAAGGAAGTTTAAAAAGACTTTCGTTTCCATCATTCCTTCAGCCATCAGGGATGAGCGAGTGTCAAAGGCCATCACTGTCTCCCCATGAGCCTGATTCTCAGGGTTTCCCCAAGGGATGTGCAGTTTCTCTCGGGCATCCACCAGCACCCGAACACCTAAACAGAACCAGAAATAATACTAAGACACATAGTGCTGGTTCCTAAAACAGGATTTTTATGAAAAAATGGTAACAAAAGTTAAAGAATACTTTGGAGGGAACACAACACGTCAGCATGTTCTTCAAATGTAAATTCAAAGGGAGCACACAATGTGTTAGCAACACTTTAAAGATTGAAAGTACAGCTTTAGATTTTACTGATCTCTATTAATTTAAACTAATAAACATATTTAACTACTGCTTTAAAACACTAAAACATGAAACAGAGCTTGCTGCATCTATGATCATGGTGCAAAGTAACAGTTTATCAGCATTTTTGTCTTTTTTTTCACCTAATACAAACATCTAAAGATTGCAAAATCAAGAAATTTACAGCAATACTGCATGAGACAATTCTTGCTTTCTATTTCAAAGACTCTTTTACAGCATAAATTGTGGAAAAGACTAAGCAACTTATGATCACATACTTTTAAAAAGACTTTCTCCTTTGACTGATCTATATAAAGAAATCACGTGTAAACAGGTTTAAATGTGTTCACTAATATTGTTTGACTCCAAACCCATGCAAAAAACCACTATAAACTTGTCAGATTATAGATTATAGATTGTATTATCATGTAGGTATTAGTTTATTTGAAATATTTTTACAATTGATATTGTCTAACTGCAAATGTATACAATATTGTACAGGTTTCTTTCCTCTGTGTTGTAATTACATTTTTATTCGGCTTTAACTTATTTGTTCATTTATTTTGGCGGCAAGTGTCATGGAAAAAAATACAACCATGGTTGTACAAAATGTGTTGTTAAAAATCACAAATAAAATTAAAAAAATAAAAAATTGTGGAAGAGCAAATTGAGAATTAAGGCTTTAATTCCAGCAGAAACATTGTATAAAATGTACGATAAGCTGCTGACATGATGTACTTTAAAAAGAAAATTAAATGGTATTAATATTACGATCAAATGCATTAAATGAAATGCATTAAAAACCATACTGAATTCATACAAAGGGGGTAATCATATTTCCCTTTTCTAAGACGTCAACAAGGCCACACATGCTCTAGTATGATCTAGATAATTTAAGCTTTTAAATTGAAAAGATTTTTAAAGTTTGACAATTTCCTGTCAATTTAAGATACTTTTAGTTAACATCAGAAAACAGTCAATCTACATTTAACAATGAGTTGAAATAAAGTTTAAAATAATTCTGACTCCATTCAGTGTCATATAATCATTATACTCGTACGTGGAACTGTATAATAACAATGTCTTTCATCTAACACTGTTGACTGCTATTGAGGCAATGGCAAAACTGATTTTGCCAGAAAATGAAACCAAAAAAAATTATTCCTTAACACATAAAAGTTTTTTTTTCCTTAATTATGTTTCCTGCTTTGTAGTTATTCCTCAAGAATAAGTGGTATATTGAGGTACACTTATCAGAATCTGTCATAAAACAATAATGCATAGAGATGACTAACCCAGACCAAAGTAGGCGCTGTACTTTCTGTTGTGGCGCCAAGCTACTGAACGTTTTCATATGAAATGTGAACTAAAGCCACAGATGTAAACGTTTCTAAAAAGTCGTTTGACTTCCATTAGTCAAAATATTTTATTCTGAAATGTATAACTGGTGTTCAACAAGCCCAAACGCTTAAAACCCTTGGCCTTCGCGTCGTCTATGGGCTGGGTGAGCAATCGAAAGTTTACGTAAGTTACGTGAAAGAAATCGATAAACTTCCACTTGCCACTGCAATGAGTTTGAAATTACATTGTTCATTTTTTTAATACCAAAGTTGTCTCTTTTGATGTGAGGTTACTGGCGTGGTACCTTTGATAACATTGCTGTAGATTGTAGCCCGGACCTCTTCTTTGGCCCGCTGATCGAAGTCCTGCCCATGAATTATGCGCATTTGTTTGAGGAAAGTTGACTTGCCACTTTCGCCCGCTCCTAACAGCAAGATCTTCACCAGTTTCTTCACATAAGTCTTCTCTCGAGACAGGCTTTTGTCGATCTCCTTAGACTTTCTAATTTGATCAATTTCGCCGCTGGAGAGGAGACAATTGGGAATACAAACTATAGCAGTCCGGGAGGGCAGGAAATCCGCCATCTTTGTAGTAACGACTTCATGGATACATCACTCACACTGCACGCGCTGCGCGTTCACGTGTTCTTCACAAATGGGCGGAAACCACGGGTGTGGTTTAATGTTTGGAAATTTTTAATACTTTGTTGACTATTTATTGTCTTAGCATTCATATTTATTTTGTTAGGGCCATTCATACGTGGTATATGTGTCTGTTTTATATTTATTTACAGTTGTGTAATAAAAATAATTACAAGGTTTTTAGATTTGTTACATATAATCCTGATAGCCATGTGTGAAATCTACTTAACAAACAAAAGTATGTTTCCCAAAGACTTTTTTGCGGGAAGAGACATCATTTGGGTTGGAAAAACTGGTCTATAATATTTATAATCTATAAATATCTATAATGTCTGATCTATAAATAACTATAATATTTATAGATCCGTTGTGGGAAAACATCTAAACATCAGCAAGTATGAGAAGTGGATGTAGTCACTGATATAAAATCTTTGTGAACACCACACACATTTCAACAGATACATGTACACACACTCTAAAATAGAATTTAAAAAGTAAGATGTAGAAAAGTTTCTGAAATAAACATTTTCTATGAGAAAATATAGTCACAGTGGCTCAGTGGTTAGCACTGTCACCTCACAGCAAGAAGGTCTCTGGTTCGAGTTCTGGCTAGGCCAGTTGGCGTTTCTGTGTGGAGTTTGCATGTTCTTCCCGTGTTTGTGTGGGTTTTCCCCAGGTGCTCCAGTTTCCTCTACAGTTCAAAGACATGCGCTATAGGTGAATTGAATAAACTAAATTGTCCATAGTGTATGAGTGTGAATGAGTGTGTATGGATGTTTCCCAGTACTGGGTTGCAGCTGGAGGAGCATCCGCTGTGTAAAACATATGCTGGATAAGTTGGCGGTTCATTCCGCTGTGGTGACCCCTGATGAATAAAGGGACAATGGGGAAAATGAATAAATGAAAATATTTCAAGATGTATAGGCTAATTTATTCATGTGATTATATTGTGAATTTATCATGATCAGTGTGTCACATGATGCTTTAGAAATAACTTCAATATGATGATTTGGATCTCAAGAAACATTTCTTTTGCATTTTAAACTGTTATGGAAACTTGTGATATAAAAGTTGTGATTCTTTAAAAATGATTTTATTTAAGGGCACATTACATTGATCAAAAGAGAAAATAAGTACATGGTTTCAAATAAATGCTGTTGAATTTCCATTCATTGAAAAAATGATAAAAGAAAAATGTAGCCTGCTGGATTTTTACAAAAAAATATGTCATTAATAGTAGTACGAACCTCTATTAATGATTGAGCACTTTATTAATGTTTTCCGAAGGATCGTGTGACAAGGAAGAGTAGAAGTAATGATGCTGAAAATTCAGCTTTAAAATCACAGGAATAAATTACAGTTTAAAATATATTCAGATAGAGCAGGGTTGTCAAACTCAGTTCCTGGAGGACCGCTGCCCTGCACAGTTTAGTTCCAACAAACTCCAACACACTTACCTGCAGGTTTCAAACAAGCCTGAAGGACTCAATTAGTTTGATTGGGTGTGTTTAAGGGTTGGAGCTAAACTGCCGAGTTGCGGCCCTCCAGGAACTGAGTTTAGAGAATCACCATTAATAATATCTTATAATATTAGCCTGCTGTTCTTGATGTATTTTTAAATAAATGCAGCCTGTTTTATAACATTAAAATCAATCATCTCGAACATTAAACAATCAAACAAACCTAAATGTAAAGTTACTGGCTAGCCTTAACACTTTTTATTTCCATCCTGGAAAGAATCCTGTTAGTTTTTTCATCACCGTTGTACAAGTAATGAAGTTATAATTGCTGTAATTAAGTAATAAAGTAATAAAGTTTAGTGTCTTGAGACTGGCCATGCAGTGTATACGTCTGATACATCATTTTATAGAAATACCTCCCCATTTCCCCCATTTGAGACTATTCTGTTTGAGAAAGTTAAATCATTTCCATATTGATAAACACATGATGATTTTATTTTACCATTATTTTCTTGAATTCGTTTTATCTTTAACTTTGGTGTCATGATTTTGGAACCTTTCAGTTAAGAACAAATTTAATTAATTTTTATTATGCTTTAAACAACAGATACATGACAAAAGAACAAACAAAATAATGCCAGGGTGATAGAAGGTAAATAAAAATAACAGCACAAAAATAAATAAATAAAACAAGCACAAAAAAACAAGAGTATAATTAAATAAAATTCTTTCTTACAATACAAACAAGCAGGACCTTTACATTAATTAAAAATGTTGAAAGTAGAGCACAAATGGACAGTTTTAATGGCCTTTCTTTTAGCACTAAACAGTACAAAATTAATTTTCAGTTCCTTATAAAACAAAGTAAAACATTTTTTTTTTTTTTGGGAAAATTTACACTTCTGAATATAAAACTTAATAAACAACAAAAACTTCATTATTCATGTTATCATAATTTAAATATGCAGAAAATTACATTTTCAAAATGCAAAATAAAATTAAAGAGTACCTTTTTTTGATGAAGACAGAGGCATCATACCAAAGCTTTTTAACATAACCACAGAGCCAAAAGATGTGAGGTACAGTTTCCAAATGCAAACAACAAAAACAGCAATTTATATCAATTTCCTTTTTAAATGTACTTAAAAAATGTTTAACCACAAAAAATGTGTGAGATAATGACCAAATACTTTCCCATTTAGGCTACTCAATCCAATAGTTAAGTGGTCCAGTAAGCTGACTGGAGTGTCATTAGCCAATCTGTACACCAGGAAGCTAAAGTTCATTTTTAAGTGACCTCGCTCATGCCCTACACTCAGAGTTTCAGCTTCCTTTTTTAGTTTAGTATAGTTTCATACCAGCAGCCATTACACATTTAAATAAGGCATATAGACTAAAGCAGAGGTATTTCTGCGACTTTTATATTTTACATTTTATTGTATTAAAGGTTTATTTTTTGGTCAATTGAAGTGATTATTTATTTATTCTTTATTGTTTTATTTTATTTGATTTTATTGGAAGAAATAGTTTTGTATGTTTATGTCTTTATGTCCATTTGTTGTTGTCACTATGTGAGTTTTTTTTGTGCGTGTGTGTGTGGCACTGTTATGAAAAGAGGACTCTTGACTGCAAACCAAATCTACCTTTGGGAAAAAATATAGTAACCCAACCCAACCTAACCTAACCTAACCTAACCTAACCTAACCTAACCTAACCTAACCTAACCTAACCTAACCTAAACTATTTCTAAAATAACAATTCAATCAAAACCTATTTTAAGCACAAATGTTATTTTTTATTCTCAGTAAACTCCTTTACAGGTGCAGTGGGTAGCATGTTTGCCTCACAGCAAGAAGGTCGCTGGTTCGAGCCTCAGCTGGGTCAGTTGGCATTTCTGTGTGGAGTTTGCATGTTCTCCCCGTGTTCACATGGGTATCCACTGGGTGCTCCGGTTTTCCCCACAAGTCCAAAGACATGTGGTACAGGTAAATTGGGTAAATTGTCTGTATGTGTGTGAATGAGCGTGTGTGGATGTTTCCCAGTGATGGGTTGCAGTTGGAAGGAAATCCACTGCGTAAAAATATGTACTGGATAAGTTGGCGGTTTGTTCCGCTGTGATGACCCCAGATTAATAAAGGGACTAAGCTGAAAAGAAAAAAAATGGATGAGTGAATGAATAAACTCCTTTACATAAGATACAATAAAAAAAGCTTTATAGACTTACAATAAAACTGTAGATCAAGCTCGTAACCTTTCATTTTCGATTTCAGTCCATGAATGGAGGACCAGGAGTGCCGGTTAGAAATAAAATGAAGAATCAAATTATCAATTTAATAATTGAAGCATTAAAATGTGTATAAAACACAATATAAATGGACAATTTATGGACAAATAAATAGACATATTAAATTGAGTTTATTGAAATAGTGTTTTTAAATGACATTTAATAAAGCAATAAATCAATGCATTTAAAAATAACTTTTAAATGTATAAATAAATATGCATGTGCCTTCATTTGGGAACATAAACTCAACACAGCGCCATCTACCGGAGATAACGCGCTGCTGTAATTACCGACCGCTCTCTGCTCACAGGTTTACCTACACAAGCAGAGCTGTTACCTGATTGGAGCACACAGCCTATCGTCTTTGTGTGCATCAGTGATGATTATAGATTAGACATTGACAAAACGAGAGTGCGATTACTTGGCGTGAATTTCCCGTTTCATTCGTCGACGGGCTGTGGCGTGAAGAAGCGAATATGACCATAAGGAATGTCCGGGACCACGGGCAGCGTTACAGACCGCGGATGGCATGCCTGAAGAAGGTGGGTTGAGAGATCTCCATCCATCCACAGCTCCTCATCACCATCTCTGTTATTTACATTCTCGCCAAGCAGATAACAAATAATGCTGCTCTTAATTTATACAGGTTTAAATTCTAATGACATTTTCTTATGGTCTTGCTGTTACTGAGCGGACCAATGTCGTTTCTTTAATCCTCAATATTATTATTACAATGGAATACTATAGGTTGATCGTTTCAATGGAGGTTTCCGTCCATTCAGAATCTTCCAGCTGTATTTTTCTATGCTAATAATAAACTTTTATTGTTTCAAATTAAATTAAGAGCATTCAAACACTGCCCTTGCTTTGATCACAGAGGAACTTTTTAATTAGATTAACTGAAAGGGGGAATTATGTTGCCTGTCATATTTGTTTTTATATTATTTTTAATAATTTTGCATTTTATTCTGCCCTGTTAATCAATAATGATTTTTATTATTATTATTATTATTATTTAATACTCCATTAATACTAAATTAAATTTGTGCATGTGTGTGTGTTTATGTGTGTGTGTGTATGTGTGTGTGTCCATTTCCAAGATTTTTTAATGGTTTAAAGATCAGGCTTACTGCTCACTGCCAAAAAAATCACACTGCTGAAATTAATTTACAAAATTAATAAATAGTACATGATATTATAACGGTAATAAAATATGATTTTACACAGGACTGCACAATATATCGTTTCAGCATCGATATCGCAATGTGTGCGTTCGCACCAGCCACATAACAGCATCTGCAATATGGAGTTTGGATTATTATTTTTGATCAGCAATGAAGAATGTACAGTGTTTACATTTTACATTACATTTGATTATTCAATAATGGGGGCAGGACAAAATAGAGATATGCTGTTTTAAAATAAATACATCTTATAACTTTTTGATGCATTTTTCCCTCTTCATTTACAAATATGATATATTTGATGGTTTTCTTGTGATCTATCGCTGATATCGTGATCTATCATTATCGGGGGCAAAATATCATGATAATATCGAATCGTATTACTGTACCTGAATATCTGAGTACTTATTTCACTGTTATGTTTGCTCTATCTTATTTATTCTTGCAATTTTTTTTGATTCACTCCTCTACAAGATTATTCCAATCAAAGTTTGTGATTTCATTACAAATAGAGCTATTCAAGTCATCTGCTGAAATTGTAATCATATCGCAATATAAATTGCAGCTAAATAAAATTTATTTTTCCAATCTCGTGCAGCCCCAATCTTACTTCATATTTCAAAAAAATTTGATAATAAATTCCAATTTTAGGTATTAGTGATGCATTACAATAACTAAAGTACACAGTTTTGGCCACTTTTAATAGAAGTTATAAATAAAAAAAGGTAACATATATTTATAAGTTAAAGAAACAATTTAAATGAAGTTTAAAATGCATATAAATATATTACTAAATAAAGAGAGCATATTTATTAATTGTTTATTAGCAGCTTACTCTCAGATGAGGTCACTGTGTGCTAATGTTCTTAGTCCGGCTCTGCCATGATCCTCTAATATAATGCGGCCAGCCCTTCTTCTATCACTGCGATACTTCAAACTGTGTGTGCCTCCTACAGTGTGGTCCTCTAGACCATGTATTATTAGTGCATTACTTTGCTCTTTGCCAATGCACAGATAGTAACGACCCAATAACTCAGCCAAGAGCTTTCTGTGATCCAGACCAGGGTGCAGTGTGAGTTCACAAACAGTCTTCAAAAGCCAGAGACCCTGAAAAGCAAGAAAAACTTCAAACAGCTGAGTCACAAATCAATCACGCAGTATATTTCAAAGGGGTCGCGGCAGCCCCTTCAGACCATAAACCAGCAGGGATGACTATACTTCACCGTGGCATAATTTACTGAGATGCGCACACAGGCTTTCAACTCAAGTCAAATCAGCTTCATTTATATGGTGCTTAATATGACTCTACCTGTTTCAATTTTAAATGATGCTTCGAGAAAGACAACAGTGTCGTTATTCAATTTGATTCAGTTCAGTTCAATAGGTGAGTACAGTTAATCAATTCTGAAACGAGTTCAGTTTAGCTGTAAGCAGCACATCAGAAGACAACAGTTCAGTGTTAAATCAATTAAGTTCAATAACAGCGTCGATGTTGCGAAATTCGTCAATTATGAAACAAAGGTCACACACATTTTAAAGGTTATAAATGGGAGTGACAACCATATTTAAATACAGGAGTGAATTATCATTCTGTTGACTTGGTATCTGATATTTATTACTGAAGTGATATTAGAGTGATCAATGACTTTTTAAGGTCATTAATTTTTTAACTAAACCTTAAAATTGAAAGGTTGCTTTTCACAGTCTGCACACGCTTGAAATGTTGCCATGTCTACTTATTATACGTGACACGTTAATAAGCATCTTTGGGCTTAAAGTGAGAGTTAAATAATAATAAAAATGTACTCACTATTTACTCACCCTTCAGTGGTTCCAAACCTTTAAGAGTTTCTTTATTCTGTTGAGCACAAAAGATATATTTAATTTATATTTTAATTTAATATTTAATATAATATTATATATTTATTCATTCATTCATTTTCTTGTCGGTTTATTCCCTTTATTATCTGTGGTCACCACAGCGGAATGAACCACCAACTTATCCAGCATTTGTTTTACGCAGCGGATGCCCTTCCAGCTGCAACCCATCCCAGGGACACATCCACACACACTCATTCACAGTTATACACTATGGACAATTTTGCCTACCCAATTCACCTGTACCACATGTCTTTGGACTGTGGGGGAAACCGGAGCACCCGGAGGAAACCCACGCGAACGCAGGGAGAACATGCAAACTCCACACAGAAATGCCAATTGACCTTCTTGCAGCGACCTTCTTGCTGTGAGGCAACAGCACTACCTACTGCGCCACTGCGTTGCCTAATTTATATTTATATATATATTTATATTTAAGATATAAAAGAAGATATTTTGAAGCTGGAAACCAGTAACATTATAGAAAAAGTAATACCATGGAAGTCAATGGTTACTGGTTTTCAACTTTTTTCAAAATATCTTCTTTTGTGTTAAACAGAGGAAAGAAACTAGTGAAAGGCGAGTAAATGATGACAGAATTGTCAGTCTTGGGTGAACTATTTCTTTAGTTGATCCAGTTTTTGGAGTTAACAAAGTAGACTGGTTGCGATACTTTGTTATGTGACTTATTTATTTGCAAGATCATGTGTATGGTGTAGTGTGTTTTCACTATGTAACATATATGCTGATCTTGAAACAACATTCTAATCAGCCAACCAGATTAAAGGGAGAGGTTTAAAGTTTATGTTAAGTTTAGACTTATGGTTGGGCATATTTGTTTAGGGGATGTTTAGGGGTAGGGATGTTTTCAAACAAGAATGATGATCCAGGATCAACATAAACATCAATACAGATCGCATCCTACTTTTTTTTAACAAGTGTTTTTATTAGTCTTACATTTTTCAATAATTGCCAAACAACACAACAACAATAAAAAATTAAATAAGCATGACAATACAAAGAGAATATTGGTAATAACAATAATAAAAATAAATAAAAAATGCAAGTTATTATTAAAAACAATTAGGGCATATAAACATTTTCAATGATACAAATACAAACACAAAGAGGCAGTCTAAAGGGGTAATAAGCATATTAAGCATTACACTGCTGCACAGAATCCACATTATATTGGTCCAGGTGATCAAGAAATGGTTGCCATATATTGTAAAACTTGTCAAGATTATCAATAGATCGCACCCTACTTGACAAAAACACACCCACCTTTGTTTCTAGTGATTTCTTGTTCCATGGCCATAAAAAAGTAACACAGCTCTAATACAAATGTAAATACAGTGCATCATTAGCAAGCATTTGTTGAGTTCAGTTTTGTAGGCTCTTCTCAGATTGTTTGTAAAGATGATTATTACTACCTGCTTATTTTGGGAATTATTTATTCGATAAATGTGGTTGTTCCTCATACATTTCTGAATTTTATTTGTACAGAATAGGGCTGCACGACATTGGAAAAATCTAACATTTTGATATTTTGTTATTCTGTGATATATATTGTGATATGAATACAATTTCAACAGGTGACTTGAATATCTCCCTTTGGAAAGAATTTATCATTTTAGATTGATTGGGATGATTATGTATAAAATCTGCATAAAATCTAATAAGCAAATTAAATGCATAGATAAATACATTAAAGAAAAGGTTACAATGAAACAGACTAGTACTAAAAGTACTAAAATATGAACTGAGAACCAAACTTAACCAAAAAAGTCTGAAACCAAACTTTCAGACTGATTGGTCATCCAACTTGGTTTTGTTTTTATTTGATAGTGTCGATGCAGAAACATCAATGGACCAGTATTGTTGAAAATTAACTGCCTAGACACTCACAACATCACAAATTTTGGATTAACATGAAATTCTCTTTTTACATATCCAATTTTTATTAATTTCTTCTGCTTTTTGTGCATTATAGGTGGAATCTGTGGTGTTGGAGATGCAGGACCCCAAAACTGGTGTGAAATCTCAGACACAAAGGCTTGTTATCACCACCATCCCACATGCTATAACAGGTGAGAACAATGATGGCGAGGGATATATTTGCTGTACTTTTTTTGCAGAAAACACATAACAGTGCAACACCAGACCCAGAACAGAAGCACACCTACATAACAAATAGGGCTGCCTCCTAATAATTGCCTAACTGTTAGTCAAAGGAGAGGCATGGTCGACTATAATTGTTTTAGTCACGTTGTCACAAATTGCTTTTTAGAAATCCACAGGAAACTATATCCTGTGGATTTCTAAAAAGCAATCTGTGACAAAGTGATTCACGCTATCCATGATAGACAGATTGTTAAGCGCTTGTCTATGTAACAGTACGTTACATCAGGCAGGACATGCAATTGGTCTCTTATTATTCATCAACCTCAGAAAACAACATTACATGATCGCTCAAGGGTCAATACGAGGGCTCAGTGGTTAGCACTGTCCTCTCACAACAAGATTTTTGCTGGTTCAAGTCCCAGCTGGGTCATTTCTGTATGGAGTTTGCATGTTCTCACCATGTTTGCGTGGGTTTTCTCCGGGGTTTCCCGTTTCCCCCACAGTCCATAGACATGCGCTATAGATGAATTGAATAAATTAAATTGGCTATAGTGTATATGTGTGAATGAGAGTGTATGGGTGTTTCCCAGTACTAGGTTGCAGCTAGAAAAAGGCATCCGCTGTGTAAACAATATGCTGCATGAGTTGGCGGTTTATTCATCATCACTGTGGTGACCCCTGATGAATAAAGGGACTAAGCAGAAAGAAAATGAATAAATGAATGACTGCTCAATCTATTAATGCAGTTAAGGCTGTGTCTGTGCAGTTAAGATCAACTACAGTGCTATGTTCACTGCATGACAAATTGGGGCAGGATGTTATCAGTTGCTCTTAAAGGAACACTCAACTTTTTAAATAAAAATGTGCTCATTTAAAAAGTATCCTAGAGCTAAACCCATGAATTTATTATTTTGAATCCATTCAGCCAATCACTGGGTCTGGCGGAAGCTTAGCATAATCATTGAATCAGATTAGACCATTAGCATCTTGCTCAAAAATCTTAGTTATTAAATTTTACTATTTAAAGCGTGACTATTCTGTAGTTAAATCATGTACTAAGATGATAATTTTCAAGCATCAAATCAAAGAACTTTGTTGCTGTACCATGACTGAAGTAGGCGCAATGATATTACGCAACACCTAATAATAGTTCTGAATCAACTCTCAAAAATTATTCCATAGTAGCAAGATTCTCAGGCACTGCATAATACCAAATACTTCTACTGAAGCCATGGCACTGCCGCAAAAGTTCCAAACCAAGCAAGCTAGTGGCGACAGTGGCGAGGAACAAACTTCACCAATTGACGAAAGTGAAGGAAAAAAAAACCTAGAGAGAGACCAGGCTCTGTTGGGCATGACCATTTCTCCTATGGCCAAACAACTTGTGTAGAGCTGCAGTCTAGGCGCAGGAGGCTGGAGAACACTGGACGTCCATTGTGTAGAACTGTGAGTAGGTCACCGACGGGTGATCAGGCTAGACCACGGGATCAGTGCAAAGACTTTTCTGTCACTGGGGTCTTTCCGGAATCAGTCTCATGCTCTCCACTCCTCCATGACCATTACACCAGAAAGAGGCTTTAGGTTCTAGCCATATCGACCTAGAAAAAAGCAACTTTAATTTCAGTCTTAGTACACAATGTAACGACAGAAGAGTCAAGCATTAAACAGGAAAATTATCAAAACTCTGGTAATTTTTGACCGAGATGCTAATTGTCTAATCCAATTTAATGATCTATGCTAAGCTAAGCTAATGGCTCGTTTCCACTGACTGGTTTGGTACGGTACGGTTCAGTTTGGTACGGGTCACCTTTATCAGGCTTGCGTTTCCACCAACAAGGGTACCCTTTTGGTGGGCGTGGTGTATGACAAAGTTTCAGTCGACGTCATTCTAGCTCGAGGAAATGTCTACAGTAAAGCTGTACAGGTCACTTACATATCATATGAGAAGCACTTCTCACAAAACAGATGCTTCATACACATAAATACTTGTGTAGAAATGTTTATTACTAACTTTTCAATGAACATGAGTTGATTATAACTGCAGATCAAATACAGCCTACTGTAACGTCTGTAATTATATTAAATAACTAAATAAATGAACATATATAAACACATACAGCCCCTTACAGTCTCCGATATGTTATCAACTACAGAAGAACTACATATAGCAGACATTGCGTCCGTATTTAGGTTCAAAACAACACAAAATATAGCCTATAGTCAGCGAAAACCTCTTATCTGTGTATGTAATCATCAGCAGCACATGTAGCCTCTGTTAGAAAGTAATTCCGTCATTCCCAGTTCATAATAGTCCAAAGGTGAAGATAATAAGTTAGTTAATCATGGCATTTTGTTCATGTTTGCTGAAAAATAATGTGCTCCTTTTTGTTCCGGCTTCTCCTTTGTTTCTTCGCGCTTCACTCTCGCGTTTGTCAATGTCTGACAGGATCAGGTTTCAAAAGCACGTCAATAATCAAGCGCACGTTACTATCATCAGCTCAAGAAGTTTGTTATTTCAGATATAATGTTAGACGCATGCGAGCGCTAGCAAGAAACCGAAACCGCTCACGCCTCAGACTGGTTCGTAAAAATCTACGAGGCACATGGTAAATCTGCTCTTCTTCTTGGCATTGTGGCTGTTCATCAAGACGACGACAAGGTTTGTTGAGCCCAGATCGACCATGGCTTGTTATTATATGTTTTTAGAATTCCGCTATAATCTCTCGCTGTGTATTTCAAACATGGCGGGTTTTTTGTTTTCATTCTGGCTTGTTGTGTAAGCGAATGACGTATCTCTGTAAACCAATAGCGTTCAGCTGTGCGTGTGGCTCTGCCTTTTAGTACCCTTTCTCGTGTTTGGTAAAAAGTGGTACGGTACGGTTCGGTACGCCTTTTGACAATGGAAACGGCCATAAAAGCATACCAAACCGAACCGTACCGTACCGTACCACTCAGTGGAAACGGGCAATAAAAAATGCTCCCACTGGAACCAGAAATCGGCTAAATAGATTAAAAAATGGTATTTAACTTCAGGGGTGCCTATTTTTTTAAAAAAATTGTACTGTTCCTTTAATGTAGTCCGTCATTACTACAATAATACAATAAAAACTTCAAATTTCCAAAGATTTATTTCAGTGCACTCACAATAACAACAAAACATCGCTCTTTTGTAGAACAGTGAAAGCAGCACTGTGAACTTGTGCACATCAAAAAGACAACAAAAAGGAAACTCCTGGTATACTTGCCTTAGCAAAAACTCTACTTTTAAATGAACCAGATCAAATGCAAAGCCTATAATCTCGGATTGCTTAATCCATATGAAACATCCAGGTGATTCCACTACTGTGAACATGATGAGTCAGTGTCTTCAACTCTTAAGCCAATAAGAAAAGAAAGCACAAGTTCATCAATAAGTTATTAAAATGTTATTGCAGCTTCACTATGGGGATTCCCTTACACATTCACGGTCATTTCTTCTGCTGAGGGTGAGATTTATGTGTGACAAGCTGTATGTGTGCCTTATTAGTATATATAAGCAATTAAAGCCTTATTAGTATTATTGAAATGGTTTATTAATAAACATTTGATCAGTCAACTGATGGCTTAAAATAAATGACAACTAGTTGATCTTTAGACTGGGGTGACACGATGGCTCAATGGTTAGCACTGCAGTGACAGCAAGAAGGTCACTGATTCGTGTCCCGGCTGGGCCAGCTGGCATTTCTGTGTGGAGTTTGCATGTTCGTGTGGGTTTCACAGTCCAAAGACATGTGGTATAGGTCAATTGAATAAACTAAATTGGCCGTAGTGTATGTATGTAAATGAGTGTGTATGAGTGTTTCCCAGTACTGGGTTGAAGCTGGAAGGGCATTCGCTGTGTAAAACACAAGATGGATAAATTGGTGGTTCATTCCGCTGTGATGACCCCTGATGAAAAAGGGGCCAAGCTGAAAGAAAATGAATGAATGAATGATCTTTAGACTACTAGAAAATCTTTAGACGAAAGCAGCCCTAATAGCAATGAGGGTGCAGGTGAGCATAATCATTAATCATAGAATTAATATTAGAGAATTGTGAGGTAAGGAAATGGGCAACTAATAAACAGCTGGCTTGTTGCCTTGCTGTCCTATCAGGCAGTTCACATCCTCTTGAAATTACAGACAGAATTTGAACATTGATGCCTAAACACAGCGCTAAAATTCATCTATGGCAGTGAGGTAACATGGTACATAAACACAGCTTTTAATACACTTTGATTGATTGATTTATTTTAAATTGTAAGTAAAGTAAAAATAATTGGACCACAGGTAACTATATTGATAATTATATTCATTCCTTCATTTTCCTTCGGCTTAGTCCCTTTATTCATCAGGGGTCAAAGGGGCTTTACAAACCACCTTTAGAAAACACACTCTTTCATCTCTTTGACTCTGACTCTGCACCAGCTTTTGCACACTTGCACCAGACACATTCTTGCACATACAAAAAAAAATCACTTCGCATTTATGAAGTGTGCATCACACAGCTGAGTGGGCTTGACAAACCACCTGTAGAAACCATCTTCTCTCCCCTCTATCACTTCATTCTCTGTGCACTAATCAACAGTTTCTTTGTATAATTAGCACTTCCTTGTGGACTACCTCTTTGTGTTGATTTGATTAATGTATCTTCAATTGTAAGTTGCTTTGGACAAAAGCGTTAAATGACTAAATGTAAATGTAAATATTTATTATTAGCATGCAGTGCAGTTTTGTCACTTGCCTTATAAATTAACCAAGGTTAAAACTACAAATAAAAAAGCCATGGTAGTTAAACATGGTATTGTTTTTTTATTATTTGTAGTAAAACTGTGATTATAAATGTGGTAATCAGTCTGCCAAAAGTCACCTTTATATCTGTAACATTAGGATCCTGGACAACGTAGTTGACGATCCATGTGCAGTACTTTATTCAACAGAGAATATTCATGCTATTCTCTGTCAATGGTCAACACTGGAGCAAAACAGAAACATACAGGCAACCCAAAGTTGTAGTCTAAACAGGCAAATAGTCCGGCTAGGCAGCTAGGAATCAAGACACTGAAAACAGGGCAAGGAGCAATGCAAAGAAAGACTAGACTGGATAAATGCTTAGAAATGTTACCAGAGATAAACACCAATAAGACTCAGCCTCAATGTGTGTGTGTGAGCTGTATAAGTAGTCCTAGAATTAGTCTGTGATGAGCTTCCATCTATGTGAGCTCAGTCAGTGAGTGAACTGCAACTGGTGTGTGTGAACAGGTAACATGGGATATGTAGTTCTTTTGGTAGCAGATTTGTAGTTCTCCAGCTATCTGTATGGACTACATCACTGGTGATTGTGACAATGTCCATACCACCTTATACGATGTAGATTGAGCCGAAGCTTTTTTGCAAAGATGATATAAAGTCTGATAGCATTATTTAATTTTGTTGGACATATTCAATTTATCAAGAAGGTAGAAGAATAGTGGTAGAATCGCTGATGTAGTTCTAGTTATTCCAAAACCATGTGCTTTTGCTACAATAAACCATGATTATTTCCAACTATACTGCTCTCAAAAAATTATCATTTCCACTTATTTAAAGTGAAAAACAACACAAAGTTTAATTGTTTCATGTTCAACCTACTCAAAATAGTAAAAAAGATTCAATTGACTAAACTAATGGTGTTGGGACAACCAGCTTTTTTTACACTGAGTAATCTGTCTGTACCACCTTTATTACAGTCATACTTGTCAACACTGGGATGTGAAAATAAGGGATATTACTAAATATGTTCATCTGGAGCTGTTTCATAATAAATAAACAGTTGAAACAGTCAGTAATATGTTATTATTATTATTATTATTATTATTATTATTATTATCATCATTTACAAAGGCTAGATCTAATAGTATACATTAGAAAAAGCTGCAAATAAATTAGAAAATAGTTTAGCTTATTCAAATTAATAGGTATTATAAAGAAATTGAATAAAATGATCAAATCTCATTAACCTTTTCTTCACTTTGTAGTTTAAACATTATGATCAAATAGCAGCAAATGAATCTCTCATTAAGATTTTTTGTTTGATTACATTAAGTAAATACCAGTGTAAATACGGGAAAACGCCTTTAGGGGATGACAGTGAATCCTGAGGTTTGACAGGTATGCTACAGTTGTGATGTGGATGATTTTTATCTCTTTATCATCAATTTTGCCGTGGTTGGTGTGAGTAGGCCATGATATAAAGTGTTAGTCACAGTTTCTTTGCAATGCTTAAAAATAGTTTCTGTAGCATGTTTTCAGCGTGCTAAAGAAGGAATCTTTACGAAAGAGAAAATGTGAGATCTGAAAAGGCCACAGTGGGCTCGCCTACTCATTTGTATTGATTTGTGCAGTTATATTACTCCTGCTAGTTGTCAGTGCGGTCCATGCATTTCGAGACTGCTTATGTGTCTCTGAGACTGAAGAATCTATTGCCATGACAACCTCTGAGCAGCTGCAATGACTCGCTTCTCCAGGCTGCATGGTTTCAGGAGGAGAGCTCTTGTAATCTTCACTGTCTGTCTTAATGCCTATATATATATATATATATATATATATATACTGGCAAACATGGCAACATCTACACAAGGTTCATTCAGGCAGAAATGTTATTTATCATTAGGCATTTGACAGTATCAGATTTTTTCTTGATAATTTAAGATATTTACAATATTATTACTATATCAACGTAACCTTCAAAAACTATTTTGTGTATTGCTTTATTATATGCTTCAAACTAATTAAAGGTGTTGATCACTTTCCCCCAAACCTGTGTAAGTTTCTTGCTTCTGCTGGACACATTTAGTGTAGACATTTTGAAAAATGATGGACACAATTGACTACCACGGTAGGGCAAGGAATACAATGGAATCAAATGTGACCAGTCATTCTGGAAATGAAGTACACCTGAAAATTGCAAAAAAGATTTTAGCATAGTCAATGATTTGGAGAAATAAATAGTTACATTTACACAGAAGTCATTGTGTTAGTCTTAGTTATAAGAAATACAACTGAACTTCCCCAGCAGGAACACAATGTCATAAGACACTGATATTAGGTTAGATTTAGGTCGTGACATCAGGTGACGAAAATTCAATGTCTAGTCAGCGTCAAGGACAACGTTATTTTGACATCCAATAATGACATCAAACGACACTGATATTTGGATGATTTTAGGTTGTGTTGGAAAGTGACCAAAATCTAACTTTGAGCCAACATCTTAAACCAACGTTAAATTAATGTCAAATACTGACATTTATATATAACATCTGATAGATGTCATCGTGGTAACGTCTACACAATGTCAAGCTGTAACATCATTAGATGTTGATATTTGGTTGATTTTTGGTTGACGTTGGACATTGATGTCGGACTGACGTTGGGTTTCAACGTCAACCTGATGTCATTTTGACATCCTGTGCCTGCTGCGTCGTTAATTAATTAGCTCAATTAAACAAAACATTTGTAGCTTCTGATCTGAATGAGTTAACATTAAATAAACATTAACTTTGAAATTAGTGTTACCTAAGATTTCATGAACACTTTAATTTAATTAACCAATGTTAACAAATGGAAAATAAATGGAGCCTTATTGTAAATTTGTAACGATCAATAGGTCTATAAAGAATCAGAACATTTTGGATTAATCTCAGGTGTTCGTTTTCATGATATACTGTATTAATAAATCTCAGCACAAGTCTATTTATCACTACTGAACCAATCTATATACCGTAATACATAAATGTCTATGGATTAAATGAGTTCTATCTAGCTCTATTAGCTAACAATTGTAACATTGTATGTGTAACATACAGCTAGTGATTAACTGCACTGCTTACACCTAATTGGAGCCACTGATTAGTTACAGCATTTTTGATGTAAACGATATAATGGAAAGACACCTGAGGTTTTTGTTTAAAAATTGATTGAAATGAAACGATCTGCTCTTCGGGCTGGCAGGCACTAATGAAGGCACTCAGATTCACCCCTGCAGGGATCTTCTCATTAGTCTGCCATCACGAGAACCTCAGCGGGACACACAGTGGTGCACCAAGTCCTAGTGCGATACCTATTTTGAGAAAGAACCTTTGTTTCGTGGCTAATATGCACTGTTGTTTATCCCTTTCATGCTTTTGATGAGTCTCACAAGCCTGCTAAATTGATAAAGAAGAAATAGAAATGTGTAAAATACTGTGTAAAAATGTGTAAAAAAAAATAAATAAATAAAAATATATATGTATATATATATATATATATATATGATATCTCAGGATGTTTTATTTAAATGTGTGTGTTTCTGATTAATTAGAGAGTTCTCTCAAGTTTTTTGTGGTATTTCTATACTTTTATGAGTTGTGTTTATTTGTGCTAAACGTTAACGAAAGCATAGAAACCAAAGGTGATCAGAAATCAAGAAACAAAATGTGTGTATGTGTGTGTGTGTGTGTGTGTGTGTGTAAAATAACTGTTTTAGGTTTCTTTATTTCCTATTGCAGGAAATGTTGTTTATTTCAAGAATATTTTTTATTAAACTTTCTAGTACAATATAAAGCATAAATTATAGGCAAAAACATGCACTAGTCATCATTGTCATCAATTTCTGGTGATTATTGGGTCAGGCTAGTGAAAAAAAAAGTGTTTCTAGTACTTTTTCTATTTGTGTCTGTTGCTTTAATTCATTTATACACATCTGTAATAGTCAGTTTTCTTGAACTAAAGAGGGCCGATTATATAGAAGTTGATATTTTGCCGCATCATATTGGTGTTTCGTAACATCTAATTTTTGAGGTGGGTCATTTTTGACCAGGACATACACAATTTGGGGGAAGCACCTGAAAGAAACCCACTCGAACATGAGGAGAACATGCAAACTCCCCACAGAAATGCCAACTCACCCAGAGGGTGTGAGGTGACAGCGCTACCCACTGCAACATGCTGCCCAAGTAGTCATACATACACATATACAAACACAAGCAAAATACAGAAAAATAAATGGAAATCCCCTTTATAAAAAACCTCTCAGTCAATAAAATTAAACAGTTAACAACTAAACATAATTCTGAACCTGGCTTCATTCTGAATAAATACGTAATCAAATGAGTGCATATTTGATTAGATAATGCTGGATTTCAATATTTAGCACTTGAGAAGACTTGAGAAGATGGTACGGTGATAATCTATTAGTAAAAGAAAGAAGAAGCATTATTCTATTATTCCCTTGGCATGTGCTAATAATATCCCTTCTCTTCTGTCCATTTTCTCCAACATGGTGTGTGTGTGTTTGTGCTGAGACTCCTGGTGGGCGCATTCAATAGGAAGGCCAAAGCTTCCACCTACTGAACTGTCCTTTCATTGCTGTGAAACGTAATATAATGGTCACTGTGTTTTTTTCCCCTATTTTGTGTTTTTTAGGGGAAGATATTGTAGCATGGATTGCTAATCGATTCAAAGTAGATGCTCTGGGTAAGTCAAACACATTGTTTTTTGTGTAGTAATGTAAGAATTGTAAAATGATTAATAAAAAAAAGCTATACATATTTTTCCACAAATGAGTGCTGCGCTTTATTTTAAATCGTAAGGTTGTGCTACAAATAATCCGTATACATTCTGGAATACACATTATGATCTATGTTTGACTTTATGCTTTATTTTGATCTGTTTTGGAAATAACTTTACTCTTGGTGTTTTAAAGGAATAATTCACCCCAAAATAAACATGTGCTAATTATTTACTCACCCTCAAATGGTTTCAAATCTTTGTGAGTTTCTTTTTTCTGTCGAACATAAAAGAAGATTTTTTGAAATATGCTCTACTTTCATAGTAGGAAAAACAAATGCTATGGAAGTCAATGGTTACAGGTTTTAAACTTTTAAATCTTTAACATAAAAAAACTCATACTTGTTTTAAACGAGTAAAGGGTGAGTAAATGATGACAGATTTGTCTTTTTTGTGTGAACTAACCTTTAATTTGAAATGAATGTCTCAAACATCTGTGGTCAAATGTCTTTAGAGTTTACAGGGTTTTGTTCTTCCATTTTTTTCTCTCTTTGTATTCCCTACAATACAGTGATATTCAATATAAATCCATAATATTGCTGCAGAAAGACTTTTGAGTTTTTCGAGGTTGTTTATGGCCTGCTGAAAGTGATTGGTTCAATCTAATAAGTTTCTTTTTAATATTCAATGAACGAATGGTGAGGAGAATAATGGCACCTTGTTGTATCTAGTTTGTTTTTTTAAATTTTAAAGTTTAATGGAAGTTACTCACATGATTCACACACAGCATCATGGGGCATAGGAAAAAGTTGGATACAGTATGTTGTATTGTTCATTTGGGTCTTGCTATATATATATATATATATATATTGTCCCTCAATATTAAGTAAACCAGTCTCAGAATTTAACTAGTTGGATCTGGCAGTTTCTGTATCTAGATATAATTATATCATATACATACACTCAAAAATATCCTTTGCTGCTAGTTCAAACTACAAATTCTATACAAACTACTAATTCTTGAGGTTTTTTAGGACAACCTAATTGTTTTATGTTCAGTCCACTTAAATTTTTAAAATCGATTAAGTTAAGCAATTTGTGTTGGGACAACATGAAGGATTTGTGTGGAACCCAGCATTTTTTACAGTGTATATTTTAACTGATTAAATCAAATAGTATTTGATTTTAATGATTTAGATTGATTCTAAAGAATCTGACAACATACAAAAAACTGTATTATAGTAAACAAAATCCAAAGATTACAAACAGCTTATGATAAACTTCATCATGATTCCTTTTTTTGAGTGGAAATGCAGTAAGTAACGTCTTTTGTGTCTTAATCCTTAGAGGCCCGAGCTATGGGCACCATGATGGTGGCATTTGGATACATCTATCCACTACAAGACCATAAGAGACTTATCCTTAAACCAGACACATCCCTATATCGCTTTCAGGTAACTTTAACAAACAACCTCAACATATTATACACACACATGGCCACTTCAGTATGGACACAAATGCAATACAATTTTACCAAAATCATAATTAGCGTTATTAATAATATAAGAAGTAAAAAAGAAATTTCTTGAAGACCATATTTTGGGGGGTTTTCTATTGGATCATGTGGTACAAAAATCCATCCAAGAACTGTGATGTTTCTTTCAGTATAACATTAACATTTCTTTATCTCAAACCGTGGTCCTTGTTGATTCATAAAACACAAATCAACAAAATATATACATACTGGAGCAATACACATTTATTACTCATGGCTCCTGATGATACACTGATGTCTTAAAGGGATAGTTCACCCAAAACTGAAAATTCTGTCATTATTTACTCACCCCTTGCTTGTCACAAACCTGTTTATGTTTTTTATGTTCTGTTGAACACAAAAGAAGATATTTAGAAAAATGTTGGAAAACATAACCATCGACTTCTAGAGTATTTGTTTTTTTACCACGGAAGTCAGTAATTACCGGTTTCTAACATTTATCAAAATATCTTCTTTTGTGTTCAACAAAAAATAAACTCAAGGTTTGAACGACAAGGGTGATGAAATAGTGAGTATAAATGTTCATTTTTGGGTGAACTATCTCTTTAAAGAAACAATAGAAATCCTGTTGAAGAGACTGAACATATATATTATTGTTTATGTGTGTGTGTGGTTTTTGGTAGTTTTTGAGCACATCCCGTGTGTCTACATATATCAAAACCCTTAAAAATCATATTTAACATTCGATATTTGCCACACATTTGATGTGAAGGTTTTAGGGTCCGAATTAGAGCAAAGCAATATAATAAACAAGCGTTTTTTGCAATATAAAATACAGTATTTCTATGGAGAATAAAATAAAACCAATGTGTGTGTGTGTGTGTGTGTGTGTGTGTGTGTGTGCGTGTGTGTGTGTGTGTGTGTGTGTGTGTGTGTGTGTGTGTATGTGTTGAGTGAATGTCCACAAATTTAGAAAAGACCTTGCCCTTTTTGCAGTTTAAGTTACATTACAGTCCATATGCTTTTGTACTAATCATTTACATTTCTTCCATACATTTCTTCCTCCAGACACCATATTTTTGGCCTGCACAGCAATGGCCGGTGGAAGACACAGACTATGGTGTGTAATTGTGGTTCATTTTCCATGCGTGCTGATAGGTTGTCATAGCAATATTTCACAGTGAGATTATTCATTATGGTTTCAAACAGCTGTCTGGGATGAAGAATGTGATAAATTGCTTTCATGTTGAGTCACATCGCATCTTTCAAATGGCTTTTACTGGCAAGGTCAGATGTTTTCATGTGTATTTTCAGCAATATATTTGGCGAAAAGAAATATACGCAAGAAAGGGATGCTGGAGCTGTATGAACAGGTAACTAGACGTCAGAATGAAAAATGATGTCATCATTTCCTTAACCTCTTGTTGTTGCAAAACCATATATAATGTAGTTTAACACAAGTGAAGATCTTTTCAAATTAAATATGAGTATTTTCTGTTCATGTACTGAAGTTATATTTACCATAAAATTCAGATGTTTCAAACATTCATTAAGAGATCAAAAAATAAGTCCATGTGAACATTTTTAATCCAAGTCTTCTAAAGAGAAAATAAATGATGAATATATAACATTTTTGCTTTTATTAACATGTAAACATTGATCAGCGAACAATGCTTACAGTAACCAGATTTGGTCTCAAGCTCAAGCTTGTTTTTTGATGTGCAAGAACAGATTTCAGGTTCATTCTTGCGTGTCACATGTCCTGTGAGGTTTGTTCTTGTGGAAGGAGTACAATTTCTGATTATGTTCCCTGATGAATGATTATTTGTGAAGTTAAAATTATGTCTCTTAGAAACATCTAGAACAGGGGTGCCAAAACTTTTTCTTATGAAGGGTCAAAAACCAAACTTGACTGAGGTTGGTGAGCCAATAGTTTTACATTAAGTTGCCATGGTAATTTTCTAATTTAATAATATAAAAAATATTGTGTAATCATATTTATAATTATATACACTCACTGGCCATTTTATTAGGTACACCTTACTAGTATCGAGTTAGACCCCGTTTTGTCTTCAGAACTGCCTTAACCCTTCGTGGCATAGATTCAGCAAGGTACTAGAAATCTTCCTCAGAGATTTTGGTCCAAATTGACATGATAGCATCATGCTGTTGCTGCAGATTTGTTGGCTGCACATCCATGATGCGAATCTCTCGTTGACCGCATCCCAAAGATGCTCTATTGGATTGAGGTCTGGTGACTGTGGAGGCCACTTGAGTGCTGTGAACTCATTGTCATGTTCAAGAAATCATTCTGAGATGATTCACGCTTTATGATATGGCACGTTATCCTGCTGGAAGTAGCCATCAGAAGATGGGTACACTGCGGTCATAAAGGGATGGACATGGTCAGCAACAATACTCAGGTAGGCTGTGGTAATGACATGATGCTCAGTTGGTACTAATTGTCCCAAAGTGTGCCAAGAAAATATCCCCCACACCATTACACCACCACCACCAGCCTGAACCGTTGATGCAAGGCAGGATGGATCCATGCTTTCATCTGAATAACATCTGAACATCTGAATGTCGCAGCAGAAATTGAGACTGATCAGACCAGGCAACGTTTTTACAATCTTCTGTTGTCCAATTTTGGTAAGCCTGTGGTGTTGTAGCCTCAGTGTCCTGTTCTTAGCTGACAGGAGTGGTACCCGGTGTCACGGGTGTTCTGCTGCTGTAGTCCATCCGCCTCAAGGTTGGACGTGTTGTGTGTTCAGAGATGCTCTCCTGCACACCTCGGTTGTAACGAGTAGTTATTTGAGTTATTGTTGCCTTTCTATTAGCTCAAACCGGTCTGGCCATTTTTCTCTGACCTCTGGCATCAACAAGGCATTTGTGCCCACAGAGCTGCCAGATTTTTGGACAATTCTCTGCAAACTCTAGAGATGGTTGTGCATGAAAATCCTAGTAGATCAGCAGTTTCTGAAATACTCAGACCAGCCCGTCTGGCACAAACAGCCATGCCATGTTCAAAGTCATTTAAATAACTTTTCTTCCCCATTCTGATGCTGCCATGTGATTGGCTGATTAGAAATTGGCGTCAATGAGCAGTTGGACAGGTGTACCTAATAAAGTGGCCAATTAAAAGAAAATTTGATTCATTCACAACATTTAATTGAAACATTTTTCAGTTTGCTTTTTTTGTAGCTCAACAAGTAAACAAACAAACAAATGGTTATGTTGAATTAGAACTTCAGAAACTAAAGGAATTTTCAGTTGAAGGCAACTTTCCCCATCGTTCTCCTTCTCTTCTCAGATGGGATGGCAAGCCAGATAGGTTACCATGGGCCAACTTTGGCCTGCGGGTAGGCCTGTCACAATAAGGAATTTTTGTTGCGCGATATATAGTCACAAATTATTTCGATAAGTGATATTATTGTCATTTTGAGATCATTTCATGCCACTGATTATATAATGATTATATAAAAGCATAATAATGCAAATAGCCATAAACAAATTGAAATGCTTAGTATTCTTAAGCTTATTAAGATTCTATAATTTGTTAAAATTTTAAATGTTAAAAAGGTAAATGTCCTATAATGTCCGATTAGGTAAATGTCCAATTATAAACCTTGACACTGGTAAGGTTGAATGTAAAAGTGCTTAAAAATTGCTTGAACGCTATTTGTGAATTTGTAAATATATATTACAACGGCACAAATTATTGAGGTCATCTCCAAGTATTGCACAATAAGTCTATATATTGATTATAATGACATGCCTACCCACGGGCCCTAGTTTGGGTATTTGTGATCTAGAAGCATCAATGTTTTGGGAGAATAGACTTTCAATGAAGAATAGACTTTTCTAAAATCATCTAGAAATACAATCTCTTTATTGCAGATTTAATAATAAAAAAAATCTTCAATTGTTTTCTGAATCTGACTGATCACAGAATTTTCATTTTGAGGATAACTAACATTTAAATAATATTTATGCTTTATTTCTCAGAAGGCTTTTACCTGTGATAAATTGCATGACCAATTACTATACTTTGGAATTAATAAGTGTAAAATTTGTTTGATTTTCTTTCCAGGAAGAGTACAACAATCTTTACAAATGGATGAATCACAAGTGGGATTTTATTGTAATGCAGGCCAAAGAGCAGTACAGGTAGAGGCTAAATATTGGAGTATCTTTATGATTAGGCATGGGTCTTATTCACTAATAATATTCACTTATTCATACTTACGAAGTATTACAAATCATTTACATAAGGGTTTTACTCATTGTTTCCAATATTATTGAACTGAGTGTACTGTAAATGATCATGCCTACGTGTCAGCTTTTAGTAATTGCATAAAACACAGGCAAGACTGCATAGAAATATTTATACCTGCATGAATGTGCGCACACATCTGTCTATGGATTAGTGAATGAGGCTCTGTGTTTTTCTTGATTTATTTTCTAACTATATTTTGTATTAAAATATTTAACAAGGCTAATTGCTTGTTTTAGGGCAGGTAAGGAGAGGAAGAAACCAGACCGGGTGGTTTTTGATTGTCAGGAACGTGCCTACTGGGTTGTTCATCGGCCACCGGTGAGTTATCTTTGAAAACACTTGCAGGCCGCTTTATTAGGTAAACCTTGCCTGCTTTGGCTTTCAGCACCACCTTAATTCTTTGGCATAGATTGAACAAGGTGTTGGGAACTTTAAACTTAGAAATTTTTCAGCATGGTTGACATGATGCAAGTCTCCCCTTCCAGCACATATCAAAGGTGCTCTGTTGCTTTCACATTTGGTTACCATTTGAATTTAGTAACTCATTGACATGCATAGGAAACAGTTTGAGACTTTGTGACATGGCCAGTGGAAGCCAATATAAAATGAGTACTACTTAATACTATGGCCATGCAGTGATGGACATGGCTGTTTTTATCTGAAAGGATTGTCACCACTGTGCTCTTTGTCTGTGTGAGGGAGACTCAGGAGATTGTGGATCTATTTGCAAGTCACAGAGACAATGCAACATGTAACACTCACAGAAATGGATAACTGGGCTTTAAAGCTGGCGTCGTCAAACAGAACAGTGGTCAGGGCACACAGAGAGTTATCATAAATGAGAATCCAGGCAAGGGTCAGGGCTGGCAGCATAGAGTCATACACAAACACACAGGCTGTGTTCTGTGTAGGCAGAGAACAATCACAATCAGCAATACAAACAAGTTGGCAACCAGGAAGTGAAGTGAAATAGTCCAGTGAAATCTATAATACACTCAGAAATGTCCACTTGGCAAAACAAGACATCGCAAGAAACTGCAGTAGGAGTCTGTATATATATGCGGGTGACAAATGTCATCAGGTGCTGGGCAATGAGATTTAGAATTCAGTAAATGGCTAGTATTCCGGTGATGATGACCTCTGCTGGTTGGTAAGGGGAATGGCTGGGAACGAGATGGTGACAGACTGCTTCTGTAGCTCATCTGCTTCAAGGTTTGATTTGTTGATGTTGAGTGTTCAGAGATGCTCTTTTGTAGAGCTCAGTTATAACAAGAAATTATTTGAGTCATTGTTGCCTTTATATCTGCTACAACCAGTCTGGCCATTCTCTGATGTTTGTCATCAACATATCACTTTTTAATTGTGCCGATATGGGATATGACAATATTTGCATAAACCATTTATACAAACAACCAAATATGAACGTGTGAACATCTATAAATATTTTGGTGGTAATGTTAATGAGTTTGTGTGCATATTTTGTATTTCTTACAATTTAAGTATAGCGATGCCAGTTTATTTTGACCTTGTGGGGACATTGTGGTCACTAGGAGGAAATGGCTCATAAAGCACACAAAATGACATTTTAAAAATGTAAAAATGCATGACGTTTCCAATGAGGATTGGGTTTAGGGGTAGGGTTTGGTAGGATGATGTAATAAACAGTCTGTGCAGTATAAAAATAATTACTGCTATGAGAAGTCCCTATAAAGATAGCTGTACAAGTGTGTGTGTAGACATGCTTCTTGATATAACAAACAAATTGGATTGATAGAATTTTGAGAAATATTAAAAGAAGAAAAAAAGAAAGTTCAAGAGGTCACACTTAGCTTGTTGTTGTACACATACATAGCTTGTTTGGCATGCTGTCCCGGGAGAGAGCCCTGAGCTCAAGGTATCCTCGAGCCCAGGGCTCCCTCCTTTCACAGGGCGAGGGGAGACTGAGCTCAGGTCGATCTGAAACTCCCCCGCTGCTGAGGCCAAGGTGAACTTCCTGAGAGTAAGACATTAGAAAAAGATTTAGGCTTATTTTATCAATAATATAGAGCAGAACGGAAATACCAGATGGCCTAGTGAAGACCCAACGCCATTGGTATTCTTGCTGTGAGGCAAACGTGCTAGTCATTAGGCCACCGTGCCGCCCATTCTTGATAAAGGTGGAAGAAGGGGAGGAGGGGGGTTTCTTCCAGACGAAGATAGTTGTAGAGAGGAAATGAGGATATATATAGTTACTTGGGATCCTTTGATTGGAGGATCATGATTAGCTAATGTGGACCAGCTGGGTCAATCATGAGCACATGCTCCTCTCGAAATTAGTTTAACATTTAAACTTCACAAAGAAAAGGGGGAAAAAGTGGAGACTAGTAATAGTCCGAGACAATTAGTACTAGTACTAGTAATATTTACAATATTAGCAAAGATAATAATAATGGTAATAATAAAATAAAGGAAGAACAAATAAGAGAGCCGAGCAAAACGGCCAAAAAAAAAAATTTATTGCAAAAATTAGAATATATATAACGCAGGGAGAACATGCAAACTCCACACAGAAACGCCAACTGACCCAGCCGAGGCTCGAACCAGCGACTCTTGCTGTGACAGCACTACCTACTGTGCCACTGTGTGTGATGATATACAGCCATATCGCACTGCTACGAGTGGGATATTGCGTTTATGCATACAGTTTGACAGCATAATCGTGTATATAAAAAAGAAAATCAAACATGGAGAGTATAAAAATTCTTTTGTTTGAGGAACTACTTTCTCCCACCATTCATTCACATCTGCAGCTGACGTCCGAACAGCAGAAACAGTTGCTTAAAAACATGTCTCTTTAGAGCTAGTTTTTGAATCATTCTCTTGAGTAACGTCTAATGTCTAAAAAACGGCATGAAATGCCATCAGTCTACAGAGATTTGGGAGATCACAATAATTAACTCAGAAAAAGCCAAAGCAAAACAAACACTAGCAGATTATATTGGATAAATACAGCACTACAACATACAAAAGAGAGAGATTGACTTAGAATGTAACTTACCTGTTTTATAATGATTTACTCACCTGTAGTTTGAAATATGAAAAAAAAAACGCAGAGTTTTTCTCCTCTAAGGGCTTATTTTGCGGTCTCTGTAGCAATCTTGTGGTACACCCTTCTTTGCTCAGCTCAGCATGACAGGCTGATCGCCGCTGATCTCCGAAATGATAAATATTTTTAATTAGGCACCGTCCTTATAAATAAACTGCGAAGTTGCAATCTAAACAACTGCATTTTCTCCTAAAAAAGCCTCAAAAGTACATTATTTTGTCTAACAGCTGCAATATTTGTCAAACTGTAGTGAGTCTATTGATCTGCTGTTGCTCTATGTGGGCGGAGTAAAACACAAGAATGAAGAGGCTGTAATAGTACTGTTATTGCAGAATATCGCAAGGCTATCAGCCAATCAGATTCGATATATATATATATATATATATATATATATATATATATATATATATATATATATATATATATATATATATATATATATATATATATATATATATATATATATATATATATATATATATATATATATATAGAACTCTTTTGTTTGGCGTGAAAATTCAAGTAGTTCAGCAGTTTCTAAAATCCTCAGACCAGCCTGTCTGGCACCAAAATTACTAAAATCCCTATTCTGATTCTTGGTTTGAACTTTAGCACTACAGCATTAAATACATTGAGTTTCTGCCATGTGACTGACTGATTAGATAAGCAGCTAAAATTGTGTACCTAATAAAGTGGCCAGTGAGTTTATAAGGTCAATTAATGTGACACCTTTAGAGTTAGATTAAGACTTAATATTGTAAATAACGTTTTATAACATTACCAAGACCTCATAGTATGTGCTGTTTTCCACCCAAAAGCCAGGAACAGTTAGTGCCATGGACTATGGACGTGAAAGAATGATCGACCCCAATATGGAGGAGGTAAAGGTATGTGAGACGATTAAGACGTTTCTTAAAATAAAAGGGCAATATGATGGCTGCTAGGCTTTGAAAACATTGTAGGCTTGATGAGGAATCTTGTAATGAGACAACAGGCTTTATAACCACATTAACAGATAATAATACCGAGATTATAATTGTGATGGGAGGCTTATCAAGGATATGTCTATTTTCAGCTAACATCCGAAGGGATTTAAATGATTGTAATCTCACTGCTTGTCACTGCAGCAAACTTGTCTTACACAGTTCTCTCTTTCTTTCTTTCTACAGATTTGATTTGACTAAACACAATAAAGAACAGATGACTGCAAAATGAAAACACACACATTGGATCACATATATTAGTCTGTGTAAAATAGAAATATGAGTACACGCTTTTGAAATAACATTGCATGTCCGCAAAGCAACAATAAGTGTTTTTGTGAAATGTGATGAGTTAAGGAAGTGTTATGAGTGGTACTTGAGAATCAAATAAGTTTTTGAGGATGTCCGTATTATAAGGATTATATTCAGAATGTGAAGTAAATTGTACAAATAAATGTATTGCTGAACTTCTCTATCTCTCTTTCTCTCTCCCTCTCTCTCTTTCTCTCTACTATGCCTTATACCTAGACTCACACAGAATTTGCGCATGCAGAAAGCTGCAGATTTTCGAGCTTATTCAGTCTATCTACTTATGTAGATGTGTGTAAACATATTTATTGAGTGTTTATATTAATGTCAGGAATGTTAATGAATATTATACAAATGTTTATATGATTAATGTACAATACAGTTTGTAAAGTCATATTTTCTGTCTTTTAGTAGATATATTATATGAGACTTACCTTATTTACCAAACAAGTCGTTCTAATTGGATTTGTAATGTAAACCTTCAAATAAAAGTTAATATTTGTTTATTTCATGTGTTTAGTTTTAGTTAGCACACTCGCAAAATCATTGCTCATGAATTCACAGATTTTGTACACAAGTCTGTGAAAATAATAGGAAAAAATGTCTGCAGATTCTCTCTGGCTTTTGTCATAAGGCTTTTCTACACGCTCAAATGTTAACAATCTCTCTTCACCAGTTTTTTTCTCTTCCTTTAAAACTGCTTCCAAATTGTTTTGCAGAAAAAAACATCTGACTACTACAGAAGAATTGTGAGTAGAATTGGCTCAATTAGTTCATTGTAAAAGGCCACAAAATCAATTAGAATCATTGAATCAATGCGTTTACTTGCAGATCTTGTTCACTCAGCAGTGCATCATGAGACCAAGGGTGAAGTCATCCGTGTCGATTGGAGCGTAAGTTACTGTTATACTAAAACTGCATTCATGAATTATTCTATTGCTACAGTTCTGTTAACAAAATATTTTTGTAATTCATTTATGTTAATTATGATGTATTTAACTTTATTGTGATCTTTTGCAGAATTGTTAAGTACTCGACAACATACAAAGAGCACGACCCCTTTCTCCACCCGTGTCTTCCGAGTAGCCCCTGGTTAACGGATGATATAACATATTGGACTCTCAACATGCCAAAGTGAGCTCCAGTGTTTTGAAGCATTTCATTAGATTCCATCACTTTTTTGTTTTGTTATGTGACATTATGTTAAGTGAGAATGAAAAAAAAGGGTTAAATGATGTTTAAAGGAACACTCCACTTAAAAAAAGAATACATTTTAAAGGTGCTGTATGTAAGTTTTTAACTCTTCTAAAGCATAAAAATACCATAATATGTTTGCAGATATTTAAGAAACATGTGAACAAGTGAACATTTATGTTTATCTGAAAAACAGTGCTGAAGTCAGTTATTCTGCTTTTGAAAGTTGAACGCTGTCTTTTTATTTGTTTTTTTTTTATCTGCCCAATGCCATTTCAGTATATTTCCTTGTTTTGCCTTGTTTGAAAACCACAAATTTCATTGATTCATTCAGAAAGGCACTCAAAGCATGCGTCCGTGACCAAAATGTTACTTCTGGGGGACAGTAGCAGACTCAGAGTTCCACATGAGGTTATTAATTAGCTAATAATATAAATATTACGAACGTAAACATTAGGTGAGCAGGTTACATTGTAACCCCTTGTCCTAACAACACGCTACGTGACAAGATTTGCAGTGATAAGCAATTTGGCTTGCACCAGATGAAACACTACAGATATTTTAATACAGCCAATGAGAAGCACAGAAAAGGCACTCACTCACAAAATGGTAAGGTTTATAATTTAATTAATACATATTAAACATTTTTAAGATTATTAAATAAATGTGCTGAATCACTGATATTTGTTGGCTTGCACTGAGTCAGTTCTAAAGTTCAATTTCAAACGTTTATTTTATTTTTCAACCACTGGGTGTCAAACATACATACTGCACCCTTAAAACTGCCCTAGAGTTAAACAGTTTTACCTTTTTGAATCCATTCAACGGATCTCTCAGGGTATGGGAGCATTGAATTGGATGAGACCATTATTATTTAAGTGTTTAAATTATTTACCTATTTCAAATTATTTTCCTGTTTTGATTCTGGCAGACAATGAAAAGTTGCTATTTTCTAGGTTGATATGGCTAGCAACTATAATCTCTGGAGTAATAATTAAGAAACTTTGCTGCCATGCTATTGGCTGCAGCAGGCACAATGATATTATACATTGCCTGAAAATTTTCCCTAGCACCAAGCTATTGCCAATTGTAATCAAAGCCACAAAAACGGAATGAGATTATAGTTCCTAAACCATATCGACCTAGAGAATAGCAACTTTCTCCATCAGTCTTAGTACTCAATTTAACTCTATTTAGAAAAAAAAAATTGTATTTATTACAAATATTATATATTATAAATATATATGTATTGTTTATATATTTTGATGTCTAATGAAATGAAACAATCAAAACTAATTTAAAAGTCTGTACAAGGAACTAATTGTTTTTAATTCTCTAAATTTTGATGTTTTTTAATTGTTTTAATTGTTACCTTAAATCAACCTTTAATTGATGTCTTTAACCAACAGCCTCAGGTGAACAGTCTCTTAAAACCCCTTTTTTCTAATTATTTTTAAAGATTGTCAACACTTCATAAAATGCATTTTTTAAAACTGTAAATGATTACTAAACCTTTTCATACAGAAATGTTCCTTGGTTATCTCATACTAACCTTTTTTGTTTTAAACAAAAGCACAATTTCTATCCAGTTATTGTAATATTTGATTACATGAAACAGGTTTCTAATGTCTTGTGTTTGGATCTAACAGTGTTGAGACCCCTACTAAAATGAGGGTGGAGCGCTGGACTTTCAGCTTTGGAGAACTGCTGACTGACCAACGAGGAAGGGCTGATTTCCGTCTCTTCCTTAAAAAGGAGTTCAGTGGTATGTGTTATTAAACATTCACACTAGATGCTAACATTTTAACAATGTTGACATTAGAACTCATCTTCCACTTTTCTTTTATCTGTAGAACAAAAAAGATGATTTTTGGCTTTTAAGCTGCCAGTTTTTAACAATTTCAAAAGAAAAAAAACCCGATTAAAGTTTAGAACCGCTTAATTGGTTGTGTTTAAATGATAAGATCATTTTAATTCTTTGCTGGATTTTTCTTTAATTGGTAAATTAGTTCAGTTTTGACATTTTTACTAATAATGTAATAAATAGTTGATGTTTATAATCAAAACCATTTGTGACTGTAAACTGATGTGTGAACAGGTGAGAATCTTGCCTTCTGGGAGGCATGTGAAGATCTGAAATGGGGTGCAGCAGAGACAATGAAAGAAAAAGCTCAGCAAATATACAAGTAAGCTTCGATTTTTCATCCTCGTAACTCAATAAACAGTTAATTTTTTTACATATTATATTATATATATTGCATGTACAGTATACACTTCTGTTCAAATGTTTGGGGTCGTTAAATTCTTTTAATGTTTTCAAAACAAACCCTATGAACTTGCTTTATAAATCTGATCAAAACAACTACAATGAATACAATTTAAAACAGAGAATGGGGTACGGTCTGAAAACATGGTAAAATCTGGCAATGGCTTTTCTTTTTCTTTATTGTTTTTTAAAACTGTCAGTTAGGTTTAGGTAAGTGGGTGGGCGGGTCAATTGGTGCTTTTGTAAACACTATTGGTTGGGTTAAGGGAGAGAGGAGGGTGGGTCAGTCGATCGGTCAGTCAGTCAGTTAGTCAGTCGACAGCGGCCTCTGGTGGATTTACGCGTGAACTGCAGGCACGAATGGCACTCAAATGGCAAATTTGAGATCTCAAAAAGCAAACACAGCAGCCTCTGGTGGATTCACGAAAACAAAAACTGCAAAAAAACTTACCTCCTGGGACATAATTGGCGCTCACCAGAAATGTATATGGCAGTACATTTTCGGAATTGGTTGGTTGATTTAAATGATCACTTACATTACATCAGCACTGACATTTTAACTCTTGTTTAATTAGGACCTTTTTGGCTCGTGGAGCTCCTCGTTGGATTAACATTGATGGGAAAACAATGGAAATAACAGTGAAGGGTTTGGGACACCCTCATCGTTATGTACTGGATGCTGCCCAGACCCACATTTACATGCTCATGAAAAAGGTCTCTAATCTCAAGTCAAATATTGGAACTAAATTGCCTGCAAACATGGAATTAATGTAACTATGATCTTTCATTAAGGACTCATACGGGCGATATCTCAAGTCCCCGGTGTTTAAGGAAACTCAGAAGAAGGCCATTGCTCCCGAAGCACACAGATTCAGGTTAGATATGCCTTTATAAAGTATATATAAAGACTGTGTTATTGTGTATAAGTGAGTTCAAGATTTTCAACCTACTTTAAAGGTTACTGTGTTGTTTTGGAAGTCTGCTTTAATAAGAGTTACATCCATCGTCTTTAAGTTTACATCTAAAAACAGTTGAGGTTTCTTATAATATACAGTACATTGCAGTTTCACCTTTTTTGCTTGAAATGGTTTGTTCAATCTGATCACTCCAAACTGTCTGGTTGGTCAGATGATTTTCACAGTCTAAAATGACAGATTTTGTTAAAATCATTTGAAACAGGAGATTTGAAACAGGAGCAGGCGGTGAATAGGGTGAAAGGGTGAATAATAAAGGAGGTGAATAGGTCGAGGCAGGTGGCAAACATTCTTTCATTCATTTTCCTTCGGCTTAGTCCATTTATCCATCAGGGATTGGCATAGGGGAATGAACTGCCAAATTATCCAGCACATGCACTGAAAACCTTAATAAGTTGACTGAACTAAATTAATTCAGTAAACTCATAAACTTGCCTCAATTTAATTGAGTAATGGAGTCTCCCAAAACTTGCATATTTAAGTTTATTTAACTTGCCAGTTTTGTGGACTATACTTAAATTGTTCAGTTCACAAAGCTTAGTTTCATAAACTTCATAAAGTTACTGTTTGAGCATTTCAGGTCAGTTTTAAGCATTTAGATATGAGAAAGATTTACTTTATGAGTGTGTGTTTGTGTGTGTGTGTGTTTGTGTGTGTGTGTGTGTGTGTGTGTGTGTGTGTGTGTGTGTGTGTGTGTGTGTGTGTGTGTGTGCGTATATATATATATATATATATATATATATATATTGGATTTTAAATTTGATTGTTTAATTGGTGTGTCTAAATATTGCTAGATTCCCAAGATCATAAATGTATTTTATTTATATACAGTGCATCCGGAAAAGTGTTCATAGCACTTTTTCCACTTTCTTTTATGTTACAGCCTTATTCTAAAATGAATTAAATTAATTTATTTCCTTCACATTCTACACACAATACCCCATGATGTCAATGTGAAAAAATATTTATTTGAAAATGTTGCAAATTTATTAAAAATAGAAAACCTGAAAAAACACATGTACATAAGTATTTACAGCGTTTGCCGTGAAGCTCTGAATTGAGCTCAGGTACATTTTGTTTCCACTGACCATTCTTGAGATGTTTCAGCAGCTTAATTGGAGTTCACCTGTGGTAAATTCAGTTGATTGGACATGATTTGAAAAGGCATACACCTGTCTATATAAGGTCCCAGGGTTGACAGTGCATGTCAAAGCACAAACCAAGCATGAAGACAAAGGAATTGTCTGTAGACCTTAGAGACAGGATTGTCTTGAGGCACAAGGCTGGGGAAGGTTACAGAAAAACTTCTGCTGTTCTGAAAGTTCCAATGAGCACAGTGACCTCCATCATCTGTAAGTAGAAGATGTTTGGAACCACCAGGACTCTTCCTAGAGCTGGCCGGCCATCTAAGCTGAGTGATCGGGGGAGAAGGGCGTTAGTCAGGGAGGTGATCAATAACCCGATAGTCACTCTGTCTGAGCTCCAGCGTTCTTCTGTGGAGAGAGGAGAACCTTACAGAAGGACAACCATCTGTGCAGCAATCCACCAATCAGGCCTGTACGGTAGAGTGGCCCGACAGAAGCCACTCCCTGCCTGGAATTTGCCAAAAGGCATCTGAAGGACTCTCAGACCATAAACTAAATTCTCTGGTCTGATGAGACTACAATTAAACTCTTTGGAGTGAATGCTAGGCATTAAGTTAGGAGAAAACTAGGCACCGCTCATCACCAGGCTAATACCATCCTACAGTGAAGCATGGTGGTGGCAGCATCATGCTGTGGGGATGTTTTTCAGTAGCAGGAACTTGAAGACTAGTCAAGATAGAGGGAAAGATGAATGCAGCAATGTACAGAGACATTCTAAATGAAAACCTTCTTCAGAGTGCTCTTGACCTCACACTGGGGCGACGGATCATCTTCCAGCCCAAAGCAAACCGCTAAGATATCTATGGAGTGGGTTCACAACAACTCGGTGAATGTCTTTGAGTGACTCAGCCAGAGCCCAGACCTAAACTCTATTGAACATCTCTGGAAAGATCTGAAAATGGATGTACACTGTTCCTTCCCATCCTGATATAGCTTGAGAGATACTGCAAAGAGGAATGGGCAAACATTCCCAAAGACAGGTGTGCCAAACTTGTGGCATTATATTCAAAAAGACTTGAGGCTGTAACTGCTGCCAAAGTTGCATCGGCAAAGTATTAAGCAAAGGCTGTGAATACTTATGTACATGTGGTTTTTCAGGTTTTTTATTGTTAATAAATTTGCAACAATTTCAAAAAATCTTTTTTCACATTGTCATTATGGGGTATTGTGTGTAGAATTTTGAGGAAATGAATTTAATCTATTCTGGAATAACATAAAAAACGTGGAAAAAGTGAAGCGCTTTGAATACTTTCCGGAAGCTCTGTATTTGCTTTACTGTATTTATGATGCGATTGGTTTAACATAAGTTATGCAGATGTTCACTCTTAGAAAATCATCCCAATGTATCTAAAGTTATGAATTCTTTTAAAATTAGAGATACTCATTTAATCTGGCACAAACAGAGTTATTTGTAATCTTTCAGAAAGCAGCAGCAGGAATGATTGATTGATTGTGGAACTTTTTAACGTTACATCGGTGATGTAGAAATAAAGACCTGAATTGTTTTGTTGGTGTGTAATAACGAAACATTTTAAAACCTAAATTAATTAAAATGAATGCCAAAATTGCTAAATTAATCCAGACATTGATGTAGTTCATTCAGAACATCATTGAAACTGTAATAATATTTAATTAATAATAAAATATATATATATATATGTTTAACTTGCAGAAAAGAGCAAAAGCTAGTAAGATAATAAAAGTCAATGACAAAATCACAAAATGAATGTAGTTAATTCAGATTATTAATTAAAGTATACTAATATGTATATAATAATAAAATATCTACACGTGTAACTTGCAGAAAAAAAGCAAAACCAATTAAAATAATAAAAGTGAATGGCAAACTTACTAAATGAATCCTTAAATTGATGAAGTTCATTTACAATATTAATTAAACTACTATACTAAACTACTATTTAAATAATAATAAAATATCCACATGTATAACTTGCAGAAAAACTAGACAATAAACAAGCTGCTGTTTTTTTGCAGGTTTTTATCTCAGACTTTGAAGTGTTTTGTGTATGAAGGTGTCAAATCTGCCAAACTAAGTGATATAAAAGTAACACTTTGCTGAATAATTTCCACTTAGTCACACTATTAAAAATAAAGAATATTTATTCAGAAAATCCTTTAACATCTCTAGAGTCTTTTCATCCCACAAGTTTTTTTTTTTTACAGAGAAAATAGTTCCATAAATTTTGAAATTGTGTGTGTGTGTGTGTGCGTGTGTGTGTTGTGGGCGTGTGTGTGTGTGTGTGTGTGCGTGTGTGTGTGTGTGTGTGTGTGTGTGTGTGTGTGTGTCAACAGCTATGTGCAGGGATGTAGTAAGTGGGGCGGAATTTTGTGCATAGGACCCAAAATTGCTGGCTACGCCCCTGGCTATGTGTAATCAGAAGCTGAACTGAAACTGGTGTGTGACTGCAGGACATGATGGGTTATGTAGTTCAGGTTAATGACAGGGAGCGTTCTCCAGCAATCCCCAATGGCATCACCACTGAAATGTAGTGTCATTGCTTTACAACGTTCTGATACACGTTTTCACAACACAAACGTTTTGATACATATGAAGTTTAACATTTTGAAAATATTACCAAATGGTCTTATTTTAAATACTTTTTATGTTTGCTTTGAGATTTATTTGGATTGTTAGGATTTCGAGTCAAGTAATTCAATTACTTATTGAGTAATTAATTTCCTTTTCAGACAAAGTAGTTAGCAAAGTAATTTAAATACAATATTTATGATATAATTACTTTTTTAAAATAACTTACCCAACATGGCCCACTGGCCTGTTACAAACCTAGATTGGTGAATGAAGGAAAACTTCAGAGTCGGTTCTTTCTTTTGGGTTCACTTTGATCTTTGAAACTTTGCATATCTTTTACTTTTACATTCTATATTATGCATTACTTGACAGGTAATATCTAAAAAAGCATAATAGGTGCCTTTTTTAAACATGTTTTCACTCTCTATTGTGCCCTAGTGAGGCGCAGTTGGAGCAAAATGCCAAAAGAAGGCGACCCAGTCTGAGTCCCATCATCCTCAGGCAGCAGGAGGAAGAACAGAAGGCCAAACTTGCAGCAAGTGGCCCAGTGGACATCACACAGGTCATGAGCAAACTGGAAAAGAAAAAGAAAACCTGAAAGCTAGCACACAAAGGATAGATACTGATACACAATATAGAAAACCAAAGCTATTTTGCAAGAGAGTATATTTTTATAGGGAGCAATAGAGATTTAAATTTTTTTTGCTATGTGCAGTATTACATAAACATTCTTAGCCTTTGAAAGCTTGCTTAATACGTTTTTTTCATGTCATTAATTCATTCATTGAACATCAATTCCATCAGTTCATTCATCGAACTTCCTTGTTATAAGGCCCCTGTGCGTAAAGGTTTTTGCACACTGAAGTCTGACATTTACGTATGCATTTTTTTGTATTCGTATCCTAAAATTCTTCACGCACAGAAAATTTTCACTTTGTTATACTGTAAAATGCTGTGATTGACAGCATCCTGGATTTTGTCTTTTGCTTGTTTGGTGAAAATCAAATTCAATAAAAAAAAAAAATCTGTGGTGGATGAAAGTTTCGGAGGCGGTGTGTAAATGTGATTGACACATCATTATGTTGTATTTATTTTATAATGTGCTAAAATTTTGATTAAATTTTCAGACTCAGTGTGAAATGAACTTTACTGTTTTCCAGATTTGTTAACTCTTAGGGTACATTTACATGACAGCGACATACTAAAAATGCAAAAGTTTGTCCTTTTAATTTTTTAAACTTTAAGATCCATGAAAACGACTGAAAATATGTGTTATGCATGCCAGGCCAGTAGACTGACCAATTTGGATCAACCGTTAAAGGGACAGTTCACCCCAAACTGAAAATTTTGTCATTTACTCACCCTTCACTTAATCCAAACCCTTTTAAGTTTCTACTATTAAAGTCAAAAGAAGATATTTTTAAAGAAAACTGGAAATCAGTAGCCATTGACTTCCATAAAATGATCCTTTTCCTATTATGCATGTCAATGGTTACCAATTTTTCAGCTTTTTTTAAAATATCTTCTTTTGTGTTCAAGAGAATAAACGTTTGGTACAACTTGAGGGTGAGAAAACAGTAAGTAAAAAAAGAGAAAAAAAAGTTAATTTGTTTCGTTTCAAACTGTTCCTTTAAGAAAGCAAGTACAGTCCAGTTGTCAAGTACTTCTGCGTACCCATAGACTAAATAAATAATGTGAGATGTGTAAATGTTCAAAAATTGTGTTTTTGTTTACATGGATATAATCATAGTAAATTTAGAAACTATTCAATTTGAATTATGTTATCAAATTACCATTTTTTTCTGGCCCTAGAATTACACAACTTCAGAATTTTGGTGTAAACGTACCCTTATTCACTATCATTTTGAACTTAATGTCATATTTGTGTTTTGTCACATTTGATGTATGTTCTTGTTCATTTTGTAAACTCAAACATTATCAGACGTTGTCCTCATTACAACAGTTTGTTTCATTTCTGTGTTCCATGTTTGTAGCTGTTTCATTGTAAATCATGAATTTAGTGAAATACACATTAAAATATTTGTCATCTGTGGTCATATCATGTGGCTTTTGTCATCTGTGAATGTTTTTTGAGTGTAATGCACTAATGCACTATGTACAGTGCAAGCAGAAAGTATTCATAGCGCTTCACTTTTTCCACTTTTTTTATACTACAGCCTTATTCCAAAATGGATTAAATTCATTTATTTCCTCAAAATTCTACACACAATAGCCCATAATGACGATGAGAAAAAACATTTTTTGAAATTGTTGCAAATTTATTAAAAATAAAAAACCTGAAAAACCACATGTACATAAGTATTCACAGCCTTTGCTTAATACTTTGCTGATGCAACTTTTGCAGCAATTACAGCCTCGAGTATTTTGAATATAATGCCACAAGCTTGGCACACCTGTCTTTGGGAATTTTTTGCCCATTCCACTTTGCAATAGCTCTCAAGCTCTATCAGGATGGGAAGCAATGGTGTACATCCATTTTCAGATCTCTCCAGAGATGTTCAGTATGTTATGATTCAGATCTGGGCTCTGGCTGGGCCATTCAAGGACATTCACCGAGTTGTTGTGAAGCTACTCCATTGATATCTTGGCGGTTTACTTTGGGCTGGAAGATGAACTGTCGCCCAAGTGTGAGGGAAAGATCATGTAACTAACATATAAGTTATTTATTAAGAATAGCATATTTTATATATGGATCTATGGCTGTGTTAAAAAAGTACAGTATACAGTGCATCCGGAAAGTATTCGTAGTGCTTCACTTTTTCCACATTTGTTTATGTTACAGCCTTATACCAAAATGAATTAAATTAATTTATTTCCTCAAAATTCTACACACAATACCCCATAATGAAAATGTGAATTTTTTTGAAATTGTTGCAAATTTATTAAAAATAAAAAACCTGAAACCTGGTTTTCATTCAGGATGTCTTTGTACATTGCTGCATTCATCTTTCCCTCTATCCTGACTAGTCTTCCAGTTCCTGCAGCTGAAAAACATCCTAACAGCATGATTCTGCCACCACTATGCTTTAATGTAAGGATGGTATTAGCCTGGTGATGAGCGGTGCCTGGTTTTCTCCAAACGTAACGCCTGGCATTCATTCCAAAGAGTTCAATTTTAGTCTCATCAGACCAGAGAATTTAGTTTTTTATGGTCTGAGTCCTTCAGATGCAAATTCCAGGTGGGGAGTGGCTTCTGTCTGGCCACTCTACCATACAGGCCTGATTGGTGGATTGCTGCACAGATGGTTGTCCTTCTGTAAGGTTCTCTTCTCTCCACAGAAGAACACTGGAGGTCAGACAGAGTGACCATGGAGTCATTGATCTACTGCCAGACTAAGGTCCTTCTCCCCCGATTACTCAGCTTAGATGGCCGGCCAGCTCTAGGAAGAGTCCTGGTGGTTCCAAACATCTTCTACTTACACTGTGCTCATTGGAACTTTCAGAACAGCAGAAATTTTTCTGTAACCTTCCCCAGCCTTGTGCCTCAAGACAATCCTGTCTCTGAGGTCTACACACAATTACTTTGTCTTCATGCTTGGTTTAGGCTTTGACATGCACTGTCAACCCTGGGACCTTCTATAGACAGGTGTATGGCTTTTCAAACCATGTCCAATCAACTGAATTTACCACAGGTAAAGTCCAAATAAGCTGCTGAAACATCTCAATAATAATCAGCTGAAACAGAATCTCACTGAGCTTAATTCAGAGCTTCAAGGCAAGGGCTGTGAATACTTATGTACATATGTTTTTTTCAGGTTTTTTATTTTTTATAAATTTGCAACAATTAAAATAAAAATTCACATTGACATTATGGGGTATTGTGGAATAAGGCTATAACATAAAAAATGTGGAAGAGGGCTGAATACTTTCCAGATGCACTGTATCTCATCACTTTACCACTTGTCTAAAATAAATTTGACCTCATGCCGTACAGTAAGTGAGAGGAAATGAGTGTGTGTGTGAGTGATTTTTCAAACCTTTTGAGCTGAAATGAAGATGAATATAACAGGGCGTTTTTGTTTTTTGTTGTTCTTTTTTCTTTTTCTTTTCTTTTTTTTTTTGGTTTTTGTTTCTTTCGGAGAGCCTTGACTGCCAAACAAAAGATGTAAGGCGACAGTATCAGTGCAGCATGAGTGTAATTTTATGCTTTTATAAAACACTAGTAAAATAGTTTTGGTAAGCAGAGAAGTCATCTCAATAATTTTGTATTGTGCTTCAATAATTCAATTAATAAGAGTCAGAAATATATTTCAATAAATATGTAATTTAACTATTTTTAAGATGAATAACAAGATTTGCAAAGCAAATCTATCATCGCTCAATTCAAATAGGTAAACATTCCAAAACGGCACAAAAATGGCAAGACACTGCAAAACTGTCCTGAAAACATTGTTCCTGAAACAGTACCTTTTATTCTGCTCGCTAGATGTCATACTTGCGTTGCTCTAAACGGATGTCTTTTTGCAAGGGGTAGCTGTTTCACAAATTCTAGATCATCTGTCTTTATAGATCACCTCAGAACAGGGAGCTCTTTCGAGCAGCGTTATTTACAGTAGGTGTTGCGATTTACAAAAATAACCAAAGTAGGCCCTAACTGAATAAAAGTGTATTTCGAATATAGGCTATAAACAACGATGTCAACGTAAAATAGAGTTAAACCACATTTTAATTAACCGGATGCTTCAAATGCAACGCTGACGTTGAGTGATTACAATTAACTGTTAAAGCCTACATTATTTAACGATTAGGCAAAATTATTTATTCATGAGATTATTTAAAAATGCTTTGTACTGGGTCGTATAACTCATTATGTCATGTGATTACGTAAGATTTAATAATGTACTAGTTGTTATTATTCAGTAATGTTTCAAAACAGTCATAATTGGATTACTTTTTTATTGAATACCTAATCATAAACTATTCACAATTCATTGGTTCTCGAAAGTTTCTTTTTTCCTATTCATATATATATATATTTTTTTTTTGCTCTTTTAAATTTTCATTCCCAATAATCTACTGTGTGTTAGATATTTTAGTGTAGGCTAAATTAACAATCCATGCTTCCGAAAGAAACTCGGTTATAGCCTACATGGGACATTCTACCAGAAACATACATCTGTCCCTGAAATAAAAACATAAACACAGTGAATAAAAAGTATTTGATCCCGAACATTTCTAAAATGGACTAAAGGTTGATTTATGTGAGTTGTTCTGTAAAGTAATATGTCATTCATTTGGTTCTCACATATTTGTTCTTTATTAAAAAGGTCAGGCCCTGTCACATTTTTATAAGTGAAAATGTACGTTTCTGGTAGAATGTCCCACATATGAGACAAAAAAAACTAAATAAATAAACACAATTAACTCAGTATAGAAACCCATAATGCATTTCATGATGTTTTTGAAAACCAAAAAATCAAGCCATGTTATAAACATGCTAGTTCAGAGGTAATCTACATGTAATCCAAAAGTAATCTGGATACATTATAGTAATCTAATAGATTATGTAACTACAATTTTGTAATTTATGTAATTTGTAATTAGCTACAGACTACAATTTGTAAACTATCTATCTATCTATCTATCTATCTATCTATCTATCTATCTATCTATCTATCTATCTATCTATCTATCTATCTATCTATCTATCTATCTATCTATCTATCTATCTATCTATCTATCTATCCTATCTATCTATCTATCTATCCATCCATCCATCCATCCATCCATCCATCCATCCATCCATCCATCCATCCATCCATCCATCCAATCATCCATATATTGCATCTAATGAGTTTTTCATTCTAATATAGACTTTGCATGAACTGTGCCCTACAGCTCTGCCGGTTCACAGCACCTGTGCCTCATCTGGCCGTATATACAGGCTTTTGTGAAGCGCAGTCCACTACCTCCCCAGGCCTCATGACGCTGCCCAACAGTGCTGCCTGCCCCTCGCCCATCAGCGTGGCCATCGACAGCACTCCAGCCTCAGAGCGGAGGTTTGATGGTAACGGAGGGCCTTCCTCCTCACATTTCCCTTCCATTGCAGAGGCATCCGTGTCTGAAGAAGAGACCCAGCCGCCTGCACCCAAGTCCCGCATGGCTCTGTCTCTGAGCAGACTCCTCCGCAGAGGATGCAATGCTCCTTCTGTCTTTGCCAGTCTATCCCCGAAATGTGGTGTAGCTTCAGGAGGAGGCAAAGTACAGCCCCTCGGAGTGGAGCCACTTACACAACCACAGCCCAGGAGAATTGCAAAGTTAGTGTGCTTTTTTCAATTTATGATTTAAGATATTTTCCATAAAATGCAAACATTCAAGAGCCACAAAACTGCATGACACATAATAGATGAATTACAGGTTAAGAACAGTATCGTATTTTAACCCAGCTTATCTTTACTTTGCTTTTAACACTGGCTAAATCAACATTTCACATGCACTTGTAAGTGGAAAGCAGTGTTTTTTACTCTGGGTTAAGAATCTTTTGTGGTGTTTTTTGCAGTGCTGAATGGAGACAATCTTATGTTAAAAATGGTTTGTTCCCTTTAAATTTAATGGTTAAACCTGGGCCTTTCTAAACCTTGGCTAAATGTAGTCATGGGTTGTCTTGATTCATGTTTCACACTGCTCATACTTTACCCAAGGTAAGCAGTTAATCATGGGTATTCATATAGTGACATTTCACACTGTCCATTCCTAAACCATGGGTAAATGTTCTTATTTGCATGCTTGAAGTGTTAGTACTAAGCTTTTACACTGCCAATTACATAATCTAATTCCTTTTCATAGGAGAGCTGGTGATTTTTGGCAAACAAACAAAAGTGACCATTGGGACAAGATGTTGGTGTCATGCAACATGACTCCACAATGCATTTAATGTATAGGATTGAAGACTGTGCTAATGGAGCTCATTGATTGGTTGACTGCAGCAAGTGTTGTCCCACCAAGCAATTTTACGTTTAAAAGACATCTAATAGACATCCAAACATAGATGTCTAGGCTAAAACAAGGCTAAAATCATCATGACTTCCTTTCCTTCACAAACTCTTTATTTACTACAAGTTATAACAACTAAACTACCAGTATACTCATAAGCTCACTTGCACACTTAGAATTTGCTGCAGCTTTAGTTCCACATACATTCTGTCCAGTTCACTGCTGTAATCTGCACTGCATTATGGGCATTGTACCTCTTTTACATTTACTTACAGCAATACGAGTTAAAAACATAAATGTGGACGACTTTGTTACACTAATAGTACAATTAAAAGTATACATTTATATGCTAAAAAGTGGACCAATTTAGTCCCAAGCTGTATTCAATTAATACTACAATTGGTATTACACGTACTAGTACATACAGTAGACATTAGTATACTTATCAATGAAGTACTTAAATTTAAACTTCAACATTACTTAAGTATACTTTATAAAATGAACTGAAAATTTACATATTTTTTCCTAAGGGAAGTAGTATGTTAAAATTCACAGTATTTGAAAACAGGAGATGAGAAGTACCCAGATGACCTTCCACTACCTCTGAGAAGTGTACATTCAGTGAAGACTTTAAAATCCCATGAGGCCACAGGAGGGGATTTATGAATTGAAGTGAAGAAATGTGACTGACACTGTTAGCTCTTTGGACAATGACCTACCCATATGGGTTACGCAAAACTTTATTCTGAATATCCATATTTATACTATATAGATCATACTCTCACATCATAAAGTAAGTTCAAGTTCAAATGCACTACCTATAGTCAGACAATATGCTATTGTGGGAACACTGAGGGTTTCAGATTGTATAGTGTAAAACGTCAGTGTAATAATAATCTTTTTATCCAATTAAAGGGATTGTTTAACCAAAAATGACAAATTCCTCACAATTTATTCACTCTTAAATAGTATTACACTTTTATAAATGTCTTTTTTGAGCACAAAACAATATATTATAAGTAAAGTTGAAAAAAAGTCAAACTGGTTTAGAACAAGTGGAGTACGAGTAAATGATGGATGTTTGAGTTTCTTTCTTTTGTTGAACATAAAATAAGATATTCGGTAGAATGTTGTAAATCTGTTACCATTGTCTTTCATATTATTTGATTTCCTGCTATGGAAGTCAGTGGTTACTGGTTATTTTAAAATATTTTACAAATATTTTTTGTGTGTGTTCAGATTAAAGAAACTCATAAAGGTTTCATCAATTTTCATTTTTGGATGAACGATGCTTTAAAATGATAAACAGATACTTTTATTAGTGTTTGTACTTCACAATTTGACAATACTTGAACACTAACCAAACTTCTTTCACAGCTTTTTTCAAATCAAAGTTGACATCCCACCTGAATGCCGCATCTACCCCATCGATTCAGAAGACGAGGAGGACGACAGTCCTGATACAGCAAGAGGAGGCGTGAAAGAAATCATTTGCCCATGGGAAACTGTCACTAAACAAGATGGAGCAGGATAACAAAATCAAATGGAAGAGGAAGGAAATACACCGAACCAACACTTGTGTCATAAATATTGTGTCTTACAATCCCGAGAAGGCTGTGGTTAGTGATGTATGAAGTAACCTGGTCTCTAAATTGACATGTTTGTTATTTTTGATAGCTTTTAGGTAGTGCCTAATGTTATTGTAGCCACTGAGACGATTTTGTTATAAAGTAAAAAGAAAAATGTAAATATATATATATATATATACGTATTCTGATGTCACCATTCTTTTATGACTGAAGGGGCCTTATTTTAAGAGAATTTCTTTTGTTTATCTGTCATCAATTTGTTTAGTGGTGTGAACAACAGATTTTGTACTTGGCTTGTTTACTGTTTTATATAGCTGCGAATCATGCATCAATGTGAATTGCTTTGAGAAATGTTATTGTCATAGAAGTAAATTTGGTAAGGCAGTACAACAGAATGTGAATACACGTTTGCTGTCTGAATGTATAACCTTTAAAATGTTTACAGTTCATCTCAGAATGTGAATTTGTTCATGACTTATGTTTAAATTGTGTAAGTGCCTCAATAAATGATTTCAAATTTGGCTATTTTGATGCACAATTGGTACATGGATATTGTATATATTGTGTATATTATTTATTTTCCCATTTCCCCCTAAATATACAAAATATCCCAATGGAGAAAACTGGGCGACTTTTATTTTAAAATAAAGCTTTTAGTCCCATTTTCTCATTTGTATAGCAGCATCTTACAAAGGTACATACATGTAAAATTTACATAAATTTATCTGCATTATCTGTATTTATTATTTTATAATCTAAGTATTTTTTTATTAAACTAATAGTCTTTTTAACATTGTTTATTAGTGATTGCATATAATTTAATATGAATGTATTGTTTTCGCATTTTATTATTTACTTATTTTATAATCTTTAAACATTTATAGGCAATCACACATTTCCATAGCCATAGTTCCTCGTTTAAATATCGTCATGTTGTTATTATTTTAAGGGGACTTTTATTTTCAGGACGTGCTGTTAGAGCATCGACTGGCTTCACCGTCCTCTGCGGTTGAACAGCAGAGAGTAGCCGGATGCCTCAGCACAGTTTTTTTGAGTACATGAACACCTTTATAAAGCCGAACGGTTGTTGTGTTTCACTTTTCGACTCGGTAAGTTGTTCATATCAAACATATTCGTACGTGACCCCCCCTTCGCGTGATTATAATGTAAAAACGGTATTACCAAGCAGCGGTGTTTGACAATTCCTCCGCTTCTCATGTATTGTTGCTCAGCGCACATTTCACTTGATCCACTAGTGTCTGTTACTACATACATGCAGCTGTCGCGACTAGGATCTGGCCTGCTATTCCTGGCCTGTTTAGTCTTGTTTAACGTGACACGTTTGACGATTTTGCTAATGTATGAGCTTTCTGGCAGTACAAGAATATCATTTCCTGCCGTGTCGTATCAATGATGAAGAATGTGTTGCGACAAGCGATACTGAAAGTGCTCCGAAGGAATCGTGGTTTGTTTATAATCTGCGTTAAGCCAAATCACTGTCATAATGCGGTATGTTTGATTATTATACTGTCTGCGCTTGATTTTTATTAAGTATATAGTGGGCTCGTGTCTGGACACACCTACTAATCATCAACAATACACGCGGATCTGACACTTTTCCATTTGATTGACAAGTTATCAATGGGGTTTAATATACCAGTTGATGCATACATTAATACAATATGTATGGCAGAATTCAGGCCAGATCTTGAATGTTCGTGATCTGTTATAAACAGATGCACGACCGATTATTACATAAGCATCTGCATTGACTGTTGCGCCAGTATCTCGCGTTATAATGGGAGACTGTGCTAAGGTTATTTATTTGCATATATGCAAATTCTAATCACAAAATGACGGTCCTCTCTTTCATTAGTTCTTCAAGATGCTCTTGGACTTTGAGCGAAAATGAAGCTCAATCTGTTTCTGTGGATCTCCTAGTTAAGGTAAGGACAGTTATGGTTTATGATATGATTAAAATCACACTTTATTTCATTTTAAGGTACAATTCTCGCTATTAACAAGCCTTTAACCACGACTTTTATCTCAATAAACTCTTAATTTGCTGCTTATTAATAGGTATTGGGGTCTAGAATAAGATCATGCAGAATGTAATAATGTGAATGTGAATAAGTACTAATAAACAACCAATAACCTAATAATAGTCAGGCAGTAAGCCTCTAGTTAATAACGAGACTTAGTACCTATACTGAAGAAGTCATTCCTGTAGTTGACTTTCCATCTTTGCTAATTTATGATAAATTCAGAATCGCTGATATGCTCCAGAAAGTGAGTGCCGATTCATATTATGTAATTCTGTCTGGCTAGAGGGGTATGGGGTTACCTGTATGCCTGTCAAGGTTTATGTGTTTTTAGCAATATTTCTGGCATTGATGGTTAAAGGCAGGTGTAGACGTGCGCAAGGAGGAATGTCAGAGAGCTTTATGCCTTTCACCTTGTCAAAGAAGCAGAGCTGAACACTGCATGTCTGAACACTGTTTCTCAAGTCGGAATGTTCTTGTAAGATAATCCAGCTATTGGATAAATACAATCTGCCATTGGCTATGTTTCCATGGTCATATTTATTTGCATGCACAATTTGGCATATCACTTAAAACAAATGTTAAGCTTTGGATAAAATCTGAAAAATGTACTCTGCATGTTATAGCAGCAGCTTGCAAAGACAAGAACGGTACTGTTTCCATAAATTAAATGTTTATCATTGATATTTGTTATGTTATAGTTGATCTTAGATTTTTATGAATCAATTTAATAGTCATTTTAATGTTGCTTATTACTGACTGGATTTTGTTTCACTTTCCATTTTTTTATATATTCCCAATTTTTACAGAGATATTTTGGCATATTGAATGTGATGACAAGCTTTGGATAAAATCTAGAAAGTCTTATGAAGAATGTGTGCTCCTCGTTGACACTATTCTGCAATGTGGAAGTTAGCTCTTTTCTGCGATTGTTTAAGAACTTCTGATTTATTTGCCTATGGTGAAACAACTGCCAACAATAAATGGCAGCAATCGGTCAAACTATTTGCTCTACAAACTACTGTTTATGATGATACATTGTAAATAAATATAATATAATAAGAAAATGCAAGTTTGCACCATCAGCAGCATAGCAAGCTGTGAAAAATCAATGAAGGTTAATGAGACTGGAAGTCTTGAGCCAAGAAGGGTTGAATAGCTGCACCTGCTCATATGTGAAAGAATGAAGTCAGTTGAGGATGTAATAACTGCATCTTGCAAATTCAAGAAAGTCTAATAATGGAATTAATATTTTTTTTTAATATTTAAAACTAGTCTTTTATTGTTTATTTAGATTTTTTTAAAAACAATTTAATAGTAATTTTAATGAACATATTTTGTATCTTCCCAATATTTGGATGCAATTAAACATTTTTCAGCCAAAGTTTAGTTTACAGTTTTATAAAATGCTGAATACAATGTAGGCATGGGCTGGTATAAGATTCTGATGTTATGATAACCTAGGATAAAAATATCATGGTATTACAGTGATTACTGCTCTAAAATATATTCTTTTTAGATGTCTGGGTAAAAAACAACAACTTTCCCCATTGAACACGATATATTTTATTTTAAGAAATATTTAAAATATTTTGAGCTTTAAAAAAATATTTCAGACTACATATTTGAAATAAATCATTGATTTCCACTGTCAAACACAGATTTCTTTACAACCTAAAGGACATCTTTGGATATTTCCTTTTCTGTGGCTATAAAGTAAGCCACTGCACTGTTCAGGTCTGTAGCATGCTGGGTTATTGGTAAGTGTCATTGTGTTTTGTTTTTCAGAATTGTGGGCTTTAGCAGTAGCTGTTTATGTAGATGCTCCTTTTCTGCTGGAAATAAATAAATTCAATAAATAAATTAAACAGTCGTACATATAAAAAATAAAAATATAAAACATATAAAAAAATTTACATGTAAGTGTAACGGTACAACAGAACGGTATAACAGAAAATGTTTGTGGTTTTAAAACCTTGACTTTTCCAAACCACGGTAAACCTTGAATATGGTTATCATCCCGTGCCTAATGCAACGGCAATCAGAAGATCTAAAAAGTCTTGTGATCTTGAAACCTGTGCTGCATTTTGAAGTGTATGTTGTTTTAATATGACAAGAATAGGACAATAATCTCGTAGGAAAATGGAGATCCTGCGATTGTGGATTCACACATTGCGATATCGATAATAAAAGATATATTGTGCAGCCCTACTAACCAGCACCTAAATCCACAGATTATTAGATTATTATCTATAGATTATTTCAAAGCAAAAGGAATAAATTAAATTTAGAACAAAAAAGTAGAAACTTGATAAAAAAAATGTTTTTTAATTAAATTCATTTAACTTAAGAGCTGTGTGATAAGGTTATATTGGTATTGCGTTTATTTATTTTTTCATAGCTGACAAAAGTAGTTTTACCAAAGAAAGGGCACAGCAGCCTTGAAACTGTTCTCTAATGGTTAGGCCTAGAGTTATAGGAAAAACATTTAAATAGTCTCTAAAGGCTTGTCATATATTAGGTAACCGCTCAACAGGACGTTATTTCTTCTTTCTACTCCACCTCTCTTCTCAGGGGACATCGGGGTGAGATTGACGTATTGATAGACTCTGGATGCTCATGAGCTCATAATGAAGAATGCATTAGCTAACAAGATGGACGAGGCTGCCTTACACAAAGCCAAAACTCAACCTTTTAGCTAGACATTGATTTTGGTTGCTCTTTTCGAACAGAGAATTGAGATGTGGCCGTTAAATCAGCTGTCACCACCACACTGTTAATGTCAGTGGATGTGCTGCATTACCTAACAAATGGAGAATGGCATAATGTGCGCATGTGAATGCCATCTCCACAGTTTCAGTCTGCTCAGAGTGACCATCACTGTGCTCACAGTCAGATGATACTTTAAGTTGTTTTTAATGGCTCATCGGAAAATGCGTTTAATGCTCCATGTGGAGACTTTACAGCTACAGGGATTGTTCTAGATGTCTGTCGGGGATTGTGCCAGCCTTTTCTGAGTAATGCATTCTGCCCAACTGTTGGGATAAAGAGTGAAAAGGACAGTGAAAGCCAGAAAAAATAAAGATCAGAATCAACAATGTAAAGATGTGGACAGATGGACTGATTACGCAACAATGTGTGTGCACGGTGCACCCTCTTTAAGAGCTAGATTACTGAAATAGATAGATTATTGATATTTTGAAGAATTTGCCGGCAGCTCATTTTCATAAAGTTGGTATGAAAGAGGACTTTCATATTTAAGAAATATTGTAAAAATACAAAATATTTATTGGATTTCAGGATTTCTGAAATAATGCAGTTTAATAGTACAAAATAAATATAAAGTACTAAATAAAAAATAAATAATAGTTAAGTTTTGTGGGTGAAAAATACTCCTGAGCAGTGTTGGTGGTAACACTTTACAAGTAACATGAGTTACGTAATAATATTACTTAAGTAACGAGTAAAGTAACCCATACTTAAAAAAAAAATACTGCCTCATTCACACTAGCAGCGACTTTGGGTGGCGACCTGCTCCAAATCCAGGTCTGTGTAGGTCTGCAGCACAGAGAATACAACTGGCCTCTGAGCGAGCTGAGAGAGGATCACGTGAGCTCTACTGGTCGCTCAAAAAAGTCGCACTTCATTTGTATAAAGTTAGGGATTCTCAACTTTGTCGCATCGCTTGAAGCGCCCACCTGGTCGCCAAAGATTGCTGTCGCTCGCGTAGTTGGCCAGAAGTTGCTCACTCTCCATTTAATTGAACATTCACTTGTCGCTTGTCGCTTTGCCACTGCCAGTCACTCGTAGTGTAAATGAGGCTTAAGTAATAATATTTGAGTTGCTTTTAAAAAAAATGTAACACAAGTTACTTTTAAGTTTAATTAATTAGCTTTTAAAAATAAATTGCTGAATTAAAATCAGAGTAGTCACAGTGAATCACATAGTCCATGAGAGAATGTGTTCATTTTTTTTACATCGTAAATAATCTGACTTTTAATAATCTGCATATACGACGTGTATAGCTATGGGTTAAGGAAGTTCTCAGATAACATTATCCTAAAATATATTTTTTGATGTGTTTTTCTAAAGGTAAATGTTGGTTATACAGTGCTTTGTTAATTGCAGAGCTCCTCTATTCAAAAAAGAAAGAAAAAAAACAAGTTCTGAAAGAGATCATGCCTGTCAGGTAATAAAAATAAATGCTAAAGTAACGTAATGCATTACTTGCCATGAAGTAACTCAATATTGTAATGCATTACTTTCTAAAGTAGCTTTCCCAACACTGATCCTGAGTTTCTTACTGATTAATATTTTTTAGTGTAAATGTGAGGTTTGTTTAAAAATTCTGTGAAGATCTGTATCTTTCACCACCGATTGCTTTTTTTTGGCATGATAAATGTCACGTATGACCGATTCAGTCCATCCTTGCTGAATAAAATCAAGAACTGCTTTTAAAAATAATAATCTACTAACTCTATATTTTTGGACAATAATATATTGTAAGGAACATTTCAACATTTGAAAATTAATCCCAAAATAGTAATGTGATAACTATACTCTAATTGCATTATTAGCCTTCATTTTAACTAATAAACATGCAATGGGTAGCAGATTTGTAGAACTAACTATCCATTATGAGCATTTGTATTATGTATAATCTGTTTCTGCAAAACTTGTTGCACTCACGGATTCGATGGCCAAACAATCACTCTTTGTTCTATCCACAAAGAAAAAAGGAAAAGCCAAAGCATTTTCCAGAAATTTTCTAAATGACTTGCTGCTGCAGGCTTTGAGTACTCCATCTGATGTTGTTTTGCAATGCTTGTGTAAATCGCTGCCTCCAGTCATATAGGAAGACACTGAGAATGTGTGAGTTGCAGGGTTAGTTGCACAAAGCTTCACCTGCCTGAGCTTGTAGTGTTTGTGCTGTACAGAACGTGTAACACACCCACAGTGGTATCACTGGTTTAAGTAAGCGGGTGTGTAATATAGGTTAATGGGACATGTAAGGCACAGTTTTATTTTCCTGTTGCTTAAAACATTTTCTCATGTAAATTAATTTCAGAATTGACTATCTGAAATCTGTTTTCACATGATGTCGTATAGGTCATACAAGACTTAGTTTTGCCAAAAGATGAAGTGTATGTTCTGCAAGCCGTTTCATTACATATTTTATTTTCATTTTATATCAAACATTTTTATCAAGTACATTCTCTCAGGGAATTGTTTAAATCGATTTTACCAAAAAAAGGTTATAGAATTTTTATTATATGTTAAATTGAAAGTGTTTTGTGTTATTGTTTTTGTTTTCCTATTAGCATAGCCTTGACGCAGCATTAAAATTAGAGCTGAAAAACAATTCAGCAATATTCTCTCTTGAATCAAATATGAACTTTTAACTACAGATGGTGCTGTATGCTTTACAAACAACTGTAAACTGCCTGACAAAAGTCTTGTAGTCGATCCCAGATATAAGAGCAACAAATAATAACTTGACTTCTGGTTGATCATTTGTAAAAGTGGCAGAAGGTAGATTTTTCTGATGAATCATCTGTCGAACTGCATCTCAATCATCACAAATACTGCAGAAGACCTATTGGAACTTGCATGGACCCAAGATTCTCAGAGAAATCAGTCAAGTTTGGTGAAGGAAAAATGGTGGTTTGGGGTTACATTCAGTATGGGAGATCTGCAGAGCGGATGGCAACATCAACAGCCTACTTTGTCTTACATATAAGACACTTCTGATACCAAATGATCAACTAGAAGTCAAGTTATTATTTGTTGTTCCTAAAACTTGGACAGGCGACACAACTTTTGTCAGGTAGTGTACTATGCTTGCATCCGCTTCCTTACAAATACCACTTAAACCAAAAAATAAATAAGGTTACAAAAGGTTTGAGTGTTCATAGTAAGTTGTGTTTGCATAAATTTTGTGATATAAAAGCCAACTTACTTACAGACTTTCACAAGTGCTCTGCCTTGAGAACGTTTGAGTGTACTCTTAAAAACAAAACTCATACAAAATACAAATACAAAATGCATACAAATTCTTCACAGTTTAGAACAGAGTTGCCCAAACTAGGGCCTGCGGGGCCCATGGTAACCTTTGATTTGGCCCACCATTCCATCGAGAAGAGAGGGAGGATGATGGGGATGGTTTAGACGTTGTTGTTTCAAATTGAATGTAACCTTTCACTTGTTTGTTTGATTGTTAAGCTACAGAAAAGCTAACTGAAATTAAATGTTTCAATTTAAATGCTGTAATTTAGTTTAAAATGTACATACTGTCACCCAAGTGATAGAGGACAATGCAGAGACTTGGGTCAGCGAATTAAGGCAAAGGCAGATTCTGCTTGACTAGTGTATTCAGCATTGAACTCCACTGTGTTATAAATGCGATTATGTTTTTATTGCAATAAGTTTTAATTAAAAAAAGTTATACTGCATTATTATAGTTAAAACGATTCAAAGTGATGTTTGCTATTTATTTTTAAATATTATGAAATAAATTAGGAAATTCCCCATGGCAAATTTAATGTAAAATAGTTTGGTATATTTAACTGTGGTCCACTGCGTTCAATGATATTTGATTTTTAGCCCTTCATAATATTAAGTTTGGTGCCTGGTTTAGAAAATTAAGAAATTTAGAAGAAAAAAAAAAGAAAACTGTTACAAATACATAAATATAATACTACAGATCACAACAGGGTACACATGTCCATAGTCTAAGTAAAGAAATGAAATTCTCCCATATATCAACTTCCTTATGATCGCCATTCATTTTGGCTAACATTTTTTCATATAACACATTCTCAATTATGAGTTCCTTTCATAATTTAAGTGTAGAGCATTGGATGTCTTTCCAAAAACTTAGTATTATATAAGCTAATATGTGGGACATCAGTTTTATCACCTAAAAGACATATCCTGGGTGAGAGAGGAATATTAAATCCCAGGCATCCACCTAAATATCTTAACACAGATTCCCAAAAGGGTTGAATCCTTGTACAACCAAAGCTCTTATTAAAATATACAATAAAATAACTACTGGACTAATAAAAGAACAATGTGTTGTCTTTATTTGTGTCCCTTCAAAATATAATACTACTCGGATGCATAGGCTCAGAAATCCACAGAGTATTTTCACTCCACAAAGCCTTCGATGCCCTTTATATTGGATGCTAAATCTGCCTGTGGTGTTTTCCAGATTCTAATTCATCTCTGTAATTAACCTGTCACAGGTCTGACTGCTTCACCCACCTGTCACCCTGGCAGCGCAGGAAGCTCAGCGTGTGGAGGAGCTCAGCCCTGGCAGCATGGTGTCTGCTGTGGGGAGCGGCCCCGTGCCCAGTCCTCAGAGTGAGGCCGTGACCAGTGAGATGCAGGAACTCTCTCTGCAGTCTGTCCCGAGCCTGCTGCCATTGAAGGAACGCAAGAATGGTGAGTTAACTACACAGTATGACTTGTTCATTACGAAAATGCCCTAAAGCTTGTTTTTTTTAAATGTGCAACTTCAACTTTAGAAAACTGGATATAGTGAGGTGGTTTTATTCTCATCACAATTTATCCATCTATTGAGTTATAAAGGTGCTTTATGTAAGTTTTTTATGTAACTCTTCTAAAACATAATAATCCTATAAAATGTTTGCAGTTTATTAAGTAACATGGTCAGTAAACATAATGCTAAGTCAGTTATTAGTCTTTGTTTTATTCTGTAGGTCCACCCACTGCTAGTTTACACAGTTATATTTTGGCACCTCAGAAGACACTGTATTTTATTTCAGTCTTAAGGATTTTTTCAATATATGTGGCTGGCCGAAAATGTTACTTCCTGCAGCCTCCGAAATGAGACACACATTTATTTTTTTTAATTTACAAAACAATACATGAATTACCAAGGTAAAAAGGATCTGAGCAGTTTACAGTCAAAGTTCCTTTCAACGAAAGTCTGTTCACTTGTCGGCCATTTTTGCAATGCCCAAGACCAAAGTCCTGTCTAAATAAATGGGGTAATTCTGAAATCGCCCATTATTGTTGTTGCTTTAGCCCTAATTATGGTTCAATTTTACGATAACAAAAATTTTCAGTTTGTTCCTACTGCGCAAAGTTGCCATGACACCAAACTCTTTTATGGCTTTTTCACTGGTAATCAGAAGACGCGGTTAGAAACACTTTAAGGATGGAGACAAAACCTCAGCAAAGACTGTACAACACAGACAAGCGAATCTGTACAGACCCCTCCCCCACAAAAGCATATGGATATAAAGACGATTGGCTATTTCGACTAGAAGGCAGGACTTTCTTCGTTGTGGAGGCCATACTGAGTGTTTCTCTTTATCCCATTCATAGTAATGCAAGTGAACCATCTTTTTATATATAAAGTCTTTGCTTAAGGCTTACAAACTCCTTCCTGTTGATGTCGTCAATCTGGCTAGTTGTTTGTGTGATGGAGGAGGGGCTAGGGGGAAAAATTCCTATCCAATATTTTTCATTTGTAATGCAATAAGTAGTTCGACCAGTAGATGTCAATCCTACGTACTGCACCTTTTAAAAGGAAACATAGAATTAAGAAAATCACCTTGACAGGCTATAAATAACCCCAAAAACTTGAAACGAGTCTTTTCATAGCGATACTACAGAATGCAGAATGGGAATATAAAGAGAAAAGAATCATGAGACAAATCCCACAGAAAACCAAATGTACCTCTCATTTCACAATATATTAATATAATAATTATTATTATTTGTGGAAGCATTAGCGCAAGCATGTCAAGCTTAAGCTTTTGCTTGGCGTTCTGTGTCTATTATTGTAACTGCATGCAGTTTCTCTTTTTAGAACGCAAGGCTTTAAGGCAGCTCTGGTTGACTGTGCTTGTGCTGACATCTTTAGGACCATTTGAAGCTTTTAGGAAAAACAGTGTATATTTGTTTGTATGTATGTTTGATTTTTGTTGCATTTATTCTTAATTAATTAAATCAGAATTTGTTTAGATGGGATTTTGGCCTGTTTGCTAAAAGTTGGTTTGTGTTTGCCTGTGTAGTTTGATGAGAAGTATGAATCTTTTTGGACTGAATTCATTCTTTTAGCTTTATAAATAATTGCATTTGCATTGATGGGCAATATAATGGTCTGTTTTTGTAAACATTTGCCTTGAATACACAGTTGAAGGCAATGATTAGCCCTTATGTGAAATTTTAACTTTCAATTCTTGTTTCAATATTACCCAAGTGCTGTTTAATGGAGAGAGATTTGTAAATACATTTTAAACATCATGTTTTTAATAATGGTCTAATGATTTGAAGCTTGTATTTATTTTGAATTGACTTATTGTTTTAAATTCTTAGGGTGACTATTTTATCATCGCTCAATTCACTCAACTGCAGATTATTATTGGGCCTTGTCCCTGTCAAATAAATATGAAAAATAAGTTAATTAATAAATAAAAGAACTAATTTCACAACAAATTTATTTTGTCTTTGTCCTGATTGCAGTACATAATAAATGTTGCTATTTTGTTAAGTTAATAGTTTTGCCTTCAGCTGTATAAAATGTAGCCTAAATTTGCAGAATGAGCTAACAATAAAAGTACAATAGTAAAAAAAAAACATGTTTAATGAAGATAAAGGTCCTCAATTATTAAAAATGTTAATTAAATGAAAGCTTATTAAAAAATAAAATGCTCCTATTCAGTTTATTTTTCTAAAACCTTAATCCTGCAAAATGTACAACAGTGCTGTGTTCCATATGCAATGAGGTGCATATCCAAATTTAGGACCATTAAAATGATCATTAAGATGTTTTATATCATTTAGTTTTATACATTTGATGATAATTTTACTAAATATTTAAATTCCACCTCAACTTATGTTGTACTCTAATCTGTTCTAGACTATTTCTTTTGCCACTAGCTAATTTAATTAGAATATTGGTGGAATTTAGCGCTGCAGAGTTGTTGCACAGAAACAGGATGTTGAGCAGCAGAACGTGTTTATGAGGATGTTACTTTGAAATGCTTTTCTAATTATATTTAGGATACAGTAATGAAGTAATTATATTACGCCCAATGTTACAGTTCTGTATGTGCAGAAACAAGCAAGTCTCAACAGCTTTACAACAGGAGACAGAGAATGTGTTGCGCAGTTGCCTAATTATTTCAGCTGCTCTGTGTCCACTGAGGAACAGTTGAGATGGTGCATGTCAAGAGAAAGAAGAAACAGTGTTTTTTTTAGCCATTTGTCAGATCATTTACATTCAAATGGTGGGTGTCAAAAACATACAACTTTTTTTGTAACGACAGGCTCTTAATTTTATTTCTCTCAATTTACTATGTCACTTTAAGGGCTGACTTGTTAGTTAAAATGTTTTTTGTTATGTACTCTAAGGCTACATCTAAACTAAACATTTTTTTTTTCTTCTAAAACCGCTCTAAATCCACACTATCAATTCTAATCATTTTCCAACAGTTGTTCATTCACACTGAAAAAAGCTTTTGTCCCTCTACTATGCATGTTTTAAGTAAATTATTAGCTTTCCGGCTTTTTTAAAGGTTGCAGCAACATGTTGAGGAAAAGCACCACGGTTTCTACTGTAAATAGACTGACAGTGAGGTGAAGCTGTTGCCAATTTTATAATTTCAGTCGATTGTTTGAAATAAACCATTCTGTGAGATGATTCCATAGTTTTGTGTTTATTAGGCATCATTTGAATTGTATTTGCAGTTTCCACATGAGAACCCTCTATACTGATTACAGAGCGGTTTCCCTGACAACATGTGCATGAGATTTGCAATCTCCATTTCATTTCAATTGTGCAGCCATACGTGCACCTTTTTTTAAAAAATGTAACTGCAAGTCTGGTCAACACAGAATGCAAAATCTGTGATTGGTCTGCTTTGTAGCGGTGACCAGTGGAGGTGGGGCAGAGAGCCATGGTAGACGAGCGAAGCCTTAATTGCTGTGGAGGAGCTCTGGATGGATACTTTTGTTTTGTGTATACTTTATGATTAAAGTTGAACCTTCGCTAGTGAGTTTGAGCTGCTTCTATTGTAACATCACACTCATTTAGTGAAAACAGACAAAGATGGACAGGTCTGAAATTGAAATTGAAATTACATTTGATATTTGAAATTGAAATTAAATTGACTATTGAAATTAGACTACTGTAGAAAATAGGCTGGAAGATGTACCAGAACAACAGCTCTGAGTACTATATATAAATAATTTGGACCATGTAACTAACATAATTCTTTTACAAACTGCTGTGTAATGTCTTCCACAATTGTAGCTGAATTGTTCACAACAAAACCTGCATTATTGTTTTCAAAGGTCTCCATTTTCACAGTCCAGATTTTTCCACTTTGGATAAGATGTGATTTCATTGCCTAAAAATGCTGTCTCACTGTGGACAGAAGGTCAAAATAGAGAGAAAAATATGCATTTTTAAACAAAAACATGTTATTCTTGACATGTTAGCCTCGATGTGGAAATTCTGCGGGTCTATGCATTGTGCAGCTCTCATTGAGTTATGTAATGCACCGATTTCTTTAAATAGCAGGACGAATGTTCAACTCTTGTAGGCGAAGTGCTCCAATGAAGTGTACATTAATGAAAATAAAATGGGCTGTTAAATCCATGTGTCACGCAGAAAGACCCTTCAAAGTCTGTCCATTCAGTCCTTTGACATACAACAGACACTCAGTTTGACTTTGGGAAGCTGGACGATTTAGAGAAGTGAAGAATAAACAAGAGCCAGTAGCAAGAAGGTCAGACACGCTGCAATATTTTTTTCCCTTCCCACTCCAGACATGTTACATGGTCATTCTGAATAATCTGTAAGATGTTGTTATTATGTAAGTTTGCTGGTGAGTAGGTGACCGGAGTGGTGGGATGTTGTTGTTGTTTTTGTGTGTGTGACTCCAGAACTGCAGGAATGCCAATAAAGAGTTAAAGCATGTCATGTAAGAGCACTGCAGAAACTCATGGCCTGCAGTCACCACTCCCTTCTTTCAGTCTTCAGCCCCCCGAGCTGCACTTCATTGATGGTTTGATGGTGGTAGCAGACATGTCAATGCAGGACTTCTCCCTTTTCCTGCACAAAACAGAAGTGAGCACCTTTACGCTTTTGGAAATTGACACTGGCTTTTGCATGCATTGATCATTTTGCTAGTATATAGCGAATAGGGATGCACTGAAATGCTTAGTCACAGAATATGTTTGGATTTAAATACCTTTATTTTTTGTTTTTTTGCCAAAGATGAGTTACTGTTACCTGTATATTAAAAAGAAAAGAATATAACATTTAAAAAGAATGATCTATTAGTATAATGTGTTTACAAACATAAATAACAAAGAAATTTGTATTTAATACAGTATTTATTTATTTATGTTGTTAGTTTTACACTATAAAAATTAGTTCCACTTTATTCATTCATATTTCCCAAACACAAATAGTTTAGATAAGTTAATTGATCAAATTAAAGTGGATTGAACATAAAACTAATAAGTTGTTCTAAAAAATCTCAAGAATTGGGTTGTTTGAGCTCATTTTAAATGCGTAGTTTGAACAAGCACAAGGGGGACAACTTCATTGTTTTATCTTCAATCCAATTAAATTTGTTAAAACACTTAAGTTAGCTTAATCAATTTGTGTTGAGACAAAAGGAAGGAATTGGATGCAACCCAGCATTGTTTACAGTTTATGTATATTTTATACATGGAAAACTTTGAATTTTGTCATTTAAATGTATGAACCTAAACTTGTTTTATTTCTCATAGTTACAGGAAAAGGTTTGCCATTAAATAAAAGTAAACTAAAACTGAAATTTAAAAAAAATCATTAGAATAGAAATACTACAATAATAATAATACTAGATGATAGATGACTAAAACTTGACTTTCCTGGCCTACAGGGTTCCATTTTAACACTTACAAACAACATTCCTTCATGCATGAGTGGTACAGATGACTTTCTAATCTCCTTGAGGTCTTTGCTTTTTTTAATTTACTGATGTTAAATGCGGCGCAGTCTTTTGCTTTTGGTTATATTGAATTCAGATGCAAGGTTGCTATCTGATAACTAAAAATACTTGAATTGGTCCTAAAGACCATTTCAATATGGTCATGTCATTGGCCCATGAACATTTCTTGCTTGTTGTCGAACTATTGCATAACTGTAACAAGAGACAATTTAATCATAGCTTATTGTTAAAACGGCTATCATAACATAATTTATCAATATGTGGCTCTTTTTGGACTCTAGGAAGCTATTGAAATTAAAAATGTAAAACAGGAAATACATTGGGACCATTGTTTTTGTTTACATCCCTCAATATTGTCTGTAGTTTGATATATTCTATTGGCAAGCCTAGCAAGCCATAGCAATTTTTTCAAGTTTCAAGTACGTATGTTTTGGAAGGAAGAGCAGGGACCTGTCCCGAACACTTGATTGCATAACTTTGTGTACGGAGCAGAAATCCTGGCTCTCGGAATGCAGGCGGTGGGGAAGATGACAGAGAGGGCTAAAGGTGATCTGGAATGTGTTTTGGCTCTAGTTTCTGGCTTGTAGTCGGCACACGTTTACGTCTGTAGTAAACGAATGACCTCAAATCAGGACACAAAGTTCCTTCCCCCCCGCTCTTCTGGAATGAAAAAAATATCTTCGAGGAGCGGGAAAAAGAAGGAGTTGCTCAACACAGCTGAAAGCGGAGTCTGAAAGCTGCACTTAACCGGTAATAAGGAAGAAAGCGGCTCACAAATAGACACAAACAGTTGTACCAACACACCCTCGACTGTAAGGCGTGCACACACACGCCGGCGCTGAGTGGAGGAAGGTGAGGGCCACAGACACACCCTGCTGTTCTTGGATCAGCTGAAGGAGTTATCTCTGAGCAGAACAGCCTGGAGTTCAGTCTTTTCAGCTTCATCCAGTGCTCGTTCTGTTGGCTGCTCTGGAAATGGATTAATAAATTGTGGACGTGATTTCCATATCCATATCCTTCGCTTGTGGAAGGATATGGCCATACATTCAGGTAGAGTACTTGCTTTTTTGTTTATTTATTAAATTTTTTGGAGCGTTAGATGTTTGCTGATGTGAATGAAGTCATGTTGAGGTGAGGTGTGGTAACTGTGGTTGAGTTTGAACTACTGAGCCTGCTGTTTGTGCTGTCCTGCACAGGATTTATTGCTGTTTGAACTGAAGTCTCGCTAAACCACAACATTTACTTACTCTTGAGGCAGAGCAGTCCACTCTCAGAGATTTTCCTTTTGCTATTGAAGATGTTGGACATTTTTGTGTGGATGGAAGATAACAGGGCTGTTGTGGAATGTGGCTGATTGTTTATTCCTTTGAATATTGATTGTAGTGATTATTGTAAGTTTAATTTAAGCTCTAAACTTTTTATTTTTATTGCTTTTTTGCAGTTTACAATCTAGAATTGTTTTAATTTGAAGTCATTTGTTTGAATAACTTTTTTCCATTGATTTATTTTAGCTAATTTTAGCCCATTATTTTATTTTTCTATTTAATGGATAGTTCACCCCAAAATTTAAATTTACTCTTGAAAGTTTGAGGTTTTTGCTTGTTTTGTTGATCAAAAGAGAAGAATCATCGACTTCCATAATATGTACAGTTGAAGTCAGAATTGTTAGCCCCCCTGTTTATTTTTTTCCCCAATTTCTTTTATACAGAGATTTTTTTTCAACACATTTCTAATTATAATAGTTTTAATAACTCATCTCTAATAACTGATTTATTTTATCTTTGCCATTATGACAGTAATAATATTTCACTATATATTTTTCAAGACTCTTCTATACAGCTTAAAGTGACATTTAAAGGCTTAACTAGGTTAATTAGGTTAACTAGGCATGTTAGGGTAATTAGGCAAGTTATTGTATAACCATGATTTCTTCTGTAGACAGTCGGAAAAAAATTTGCTTAAAGGGGCTAATAATATTGACCTTAAAACGGATTTAAAAAAATTAAGCTGCTTTTATTCTAGCCGAAATAAAACAAATAAGACTTTCTCCAGAAGAAAAAATATTATCAGACATACTGAGAAAATTGCTTTGCTCTGTTAAACATCATTTGAGAAATATTTGAAAAAGAAAAAAAATTCAAAGGGGGGGCTAATAATTCTGACTTCAACTGTATACATTTTTCATACTATGGATATCTATGGATATTGGTTTTCAACATTCTTCACAATATCTACTTTTGTGATCAACCGAAAGTTAAACAAAACACTGGTGCAGGGTGTTAAATGATGAAAGAATTGTCATTTTTGGGTGAACTATTCATTTTATCTATTTATTTATTGCTGTTTAGTCCAAGTTTTTTGTGTGCATTTGTCATTTTATAACTTTTTTATGTTTACTTTTTAGTTTATTTATTTAATTAATAATAAAAAATGTGTATAAAATTTGTGCATTTCCTTATGAAGAATTGTTTCAATGAAATAGTAAACTTAAAATGATGCTTATTGTCTAAGGTTTTTATTTAAGATTTTACAATAAGTATTGATCAGTAACTCAAAATTCACACTGCAAATGTGGTAAATAAGTGCTTTTAAGATGTCTTTACACAGCAAAGTTAAGACTGCTCTGTGCCTTGTTTTAATTCAGCCATAATGGCACACAAAACCAGATTTATTTATGTCAGCTCTGATTCTAATTTCATGTAGGAGAGACTTTGTAATGGCATTCATGCAACCTCAGGGATGCTATACATTTATTTTTTACCAAAATTTGTTTTTGCTTGTTTTACCTGACTACACTTGTGGATGTACACAGGACGGTAAGGGTGGGAGAAGGGTAATGGTATTGGGGCGTGACCCAGCTCAAACTTGAATGCCCTGTCCATAACAAAAACTTTTAAAAGATGATACTTTATGCAAGAAACCGAGATTTCATTCATATGTGACACACCCCTGAATACTTCAGAGTGTCAAAGCACACTTACTCGTACCACCCGCTTCTACTCTTTTGTCTTTTATTGCTTTCATGCTTATAAGTGAAATTCTGATGCACTGTAGAAACCAATATGTGAAAAGCCCACTCTGGAATTACTCCAGCTGGAAGGGGCGGGACGCTTCGGTGATGGATAGAAGTTCTCCTTCTCTCTCTGTTCTTAAAACCAGCTGTTTTCTCCCTCAGTAGGGAAAAGAACAAACTCCTTTTGGGACAGAACGTCTGAGTCAACAACAGGGCAAGGAAACTTACTACAAACTTACTATGCCATGTTTGATGCTGTGTTATAAATCAGCTCTTGGACAAGGGGTTTGACAGAGTCCAGGCAGAAGTCAGTGACTGATTATCTGTCAGATCCTCCTCCTCCAGATCGAGGTGCCTAGACGTTAGATATTAGATAAGACGCCGGCTATTTGGACTGTTTCGAATAGCTTAGGTACCAGCAACCAGGACACGCTATCATTGATTTTTAAGTAAGACTGATTAAAGACCTTGGGTCATTTTTCTGTCCCACTGCCACAATGAACATCAGCAATATTTCAGACAGTAAAATGCTTTTTTTGCACGTCATTTTTGCTTTCCTGAGCACATTTACCCTGCAGTGGGTTTTTTTGCGCTGACTGTCTCTGGGTTGCTCGGTGGTTTTCTATGTTATGTAACATTTTATGGACGCTTGCCAAATTGAACTCCAGCATGCTTACACAGGCCCCGAACATAACAGGATGGAAGGGGGGAAGAGCTTTGCATTAACTCGACACAACCTACAGCTGGTTTTAATCCTGAAGCAGTCTCCAGGTTTATCTAGGCATCTTCTGTGTTGCATACTAACAGGTCAAGCGAATCACAACATAAGCAAACGCACCAGTCGCATTGTGGTGATGATGATCAAATGACAGCAAGGATGAATGGGTATTCCAGGAACAGGGAAGCTTCCTAGAATTATCCAGCTTAGTTGTTATGAAAGAAGTATGCATACAGGCACAGACAGAACCTCTGGTAATAAAGTGGCCTTTATAAGATTACATCAGTTTAGAGCTTTGATTTATTTGATTTGTTTTAAGTGCACTATGCCAGAACCAATAATGGCCTCATGTCCCTGAGCTATGAAAAGTGCTTTGTCAGCTAGACGTCCACAGTGCTGTTTGCTTATTTCAGTGAATCGTGTCTGCATACAGCTAAGCAAGCAGACAGACTGTATGTCACAGATTTCACACCACTGCATATCATATATAGATTAATAATCGTTTTGACTTTTTTAAAAACATTTTTATTTTGTAATAAAATAACTTTGGAAAAATAAAACCCATATAATTAAACAAAAAAAAGTTCAGGGTACTTTCAATGCAGCAATGTTCAAACTGACTACATGCATTTCTTCTGACAAAAAAAAAACTTTCTGTTAGCAATAAAGACAGCTTTAGCTCAGATGTTTTTCAAAACAGAAATGTTATTGCGGTAAATAATTGAGAAAAAAAATCTATGTAACGACTTTATAAAATATGATGACAGACTAGGCATGGGACGATAACCGTGTTCAAGGTATACCGCGGTTTGGAAAAGTCAAGGTTTTAAAACCGTCAATTTTTTTTGCTATACTGTTAGGTACAAGTACGATTTTTTTTATTTACTTTTTTTTTTTTTTTTTTAATTAAAAAAAAAAATCTGTGTTTTTGAAACAAATGAAGACAGTAGAAGTCAATAATTCATTTGAATTCTTTAGCCTGACATGTTTACTGCTCCAAAATATTTTAAATGTTTTCCAAATTAAAATATATTGTGTACAAAGTGGAAAAAGGTTTTGGTTTTTACCCAGACATTTAAAAAGAATATATTTTAGAGTGGTAATCACAATACCGTGATATCGTGATACTGTGATATTTATATACTTATAGTTATCATACTGTCAGAATCTTATACCGGCCCATGGCTATGAAAGACATTCAAAGTTTAATTCTAAAATTGCAATATAAGCTTCGAATGTAAATATGACGAGAAAAATTTAGTTTGGTCTTAAACTTTTCCGAAGTTCAAATAAATGTAAATTCCAGTGTAAAAATAATATAATGAACTATAATAATATAATGAAAAATAACATGAACTGATAAAAATGAAAGCCATCGACACGCATGAAATTACTTTGAGTTGAATAAAACATTTTGGCAAATGTAAAATTGTAAATCAATATTGTTAGAAGCTAGTGAAGCAGCGTTCATAACAAAATTCATCTTGTTATTTCTATGCTGCCTTTGAGGCCGATCACACGGAACACGCTTTTTGCATTGAGAGGCTTCTTTTTTAAATGATTTACTAACGGCCACGAGCGTTTTGCGCGTTACTTATGCAACCTGTGCGCCACGTGTTTTAACCCCTCACTGCGCCTCGCATTTTTGCCATTGCATGCTTTGTGCTCGCAGTTGAAAAAAGTAAACTCAGAGAGTGCATTATGTCAGTCAGATCTTTTTCATTATCCAATCAAATGAAAGCAGAGGCGGGATTTCCGTTGAGGCGACTATAGTGTTGTCAAGACGACTACGGAGACTTTTGAAGATGGAGGACAGATTGTGTTCGCTGTTTTGAGTTATCCGGTGCTGTATATGATTTCACAAATCTTGAATATCACAATATGATTAGATATTAACACTATAACAATATCAGCAGCAACACTCGCACAATACGCAGCTGATTCAGTCATTGCCTAGTGACTAAATAATGCTTATGGAATGTAAAAGTGTGTTTGGCGTGATCGGCCCCTTAGACCATAAAATTAGTGGCTCAAACTGATCAAAATCCCATTTCACAACACATTGTCAACTTAGTCAGCATGTTCATAACCCTGAAAGAGAGAAAACAAGCTTAAAAGAATTGTGATTGTGTTTTTTTCCAGTTCATTTTAAAGTTTTATTTTGCTATAACAGAAATACATTGTACATTTATTATTTTATTTGAATAGAAATAATAATAGATTTAAATAGTAGTAATAATCGCTGTTTTGTTTAACAGACATAAAATTGAAATAAAACAAATGTGTGTATCATTGTTTAAGCTTCTGAACATAAACGGGCACACAATCAAACACACTCTTATCAACTACACTGTCGTCTGTTCACTGTTTCGTCAGCCTTTGAGCAGTTCTTTATGGCTGAATTTATAACATCCAATGGCTCATTCACATATCGGTTGTAAATTGATTGCACATGATTATATAAAGAACATTGTTTTCTGGTCATATATCTCTCAGATAACACCTTCAGAATTTAGTCACTTTATTTTCATTATTCTCACTAATTCCCTGTGAAAATAAAAACTACAGGGACATTTTATGTGAAGTAAGTATTTATGTATTCCTGTTTGTCACTTGTGTGGCACATTTAGAAAGGTTGCAGAAGATAATGACCAGTGTGACAACTTGGCGACTATCCCTTAACAGGCAAACGTGTCGCGACAGGTCAGGTTTAAATACACAGTGATTTTTCAAGTTTAAAAGAATGCGCAGCCATTGTTTCTTTCCAGGTAGATGTCAAAGGTAATGTCACTACAAATCAGCAAACAGGCAGTCAAGAGAAAGCTCCAACAATACCATGCTGTTTTTTAATGAAATGTTTATTGATTTAACTTTAATTTTGTCATTGATATTTCAAATTTTAATAATGTAATTATATTATTTACAGTATATTACAACAGTATATTTAACATTTATTATATTATCAATATAATATATATTTACATTTAGTCATTTAGCAGACGCTAAGCGACTTACAGTAAAGAGGCATTCAGCGATTCAACAAGAAGAGGCAGTACACACAACAAGTGCTATTTATTCAATGGAACTGTTCGCGCTTAGAGAAGTGCCAGAGTAAGGAGTTTAAGTCTGTGCATGTCCTGTGCATGTAGTGAGAAGAGTGTTTCTACAAGTGGTTTGTCAATCCCACTCACCTCTGTGAAACACACTTCTTAAATGCACAATTTATATATAATAATGTAATATATAGTACTAATTATATTAATAATATAATGTAATACAGTATATTTTATCAATCATATAATTAATGTCAAATATTTATATTAAAATAAGTATTTCCTCACTGTTAGGCTGGTAATTTTTTTTTATTAACAGTATCATGATTAATGCACAGCACTGTGTTCATTTATACACAATTTTTTTGCAGCACAATTATTATAATTTTTTTCATACCCAGGGTGTCCAGTTTATTTTGAACCAATAGGTTTTGCATTACATGTTGGGAGCCCAACCCAAGTGTTTAGAAAAATCTTGTTGCTTAGAAGGAAACAAAAAGCATTTGTTTGAGGTTTAACGACAGGGTGGCCCAACATGTGATAATGTCAAAATACAATAAAAAACCAGGAGTCATATTTTCAGAGATGTCAGAATGTAGGGCAGGCGGTAGATAGGATTGGATGAAATGAGTTCAGAAGGATGTTATGTAACGAGAAGAACTTGGATGTGAACCTCTCTTTTTCACTCCTCTTTCTGTCTCTCCTCCCATAACCTCATTTGCTGAGCTCAATCTAACGTCCTTTCTGCTCTTAGCAGCTTATGTTTCTTGAGTCAAGCTGCTGGCCTGATTTTCAGAGTGTAGTTTCCCATTTCTTTAGATTTCACTTTTATGAAATCTTGATAGTGGGCTCCAATTTAGATTAATCGGAGGAGATTTGTTGTATAATCCAGTTTTGTGTGTCTGGCTCTCATGCGCTTATCATTTTGATGACTTTATTGCAGTGGGATCCCTTTACGTCATTGTAGAAATGAACACAAGTCCACTAGGACCTATTTTTCAGGCTAGTGCTGAAAATAAAGTGATGTTGTTTTTTAGGAGGTAAAATAGCCACAAGAAAAGCATGTTCTGATTTTAGTCCAAGCATCTAATGGTGAAAAGACCAGAAATTGGTAAAAGAAAAGAAAAACACTGGGTATTCAACAGAAAGTCAACCTCTCCATTTTTGAACTGGAAATGTGTACTGTAAATTTTTGTTTAAAGTAATTAGAGGTCTTGAGAGTTTTTTTTTATATTTATTTAAAATAAATGTTGTAAATAGGACCTTAAAGTCCTTTTAATGGCCATTGACTTCAAATTGTATGTTCAAAAACAGGCAGAGTAAATTAAAGCTGTTGTTACATTGCTTATTGTTGCTTACCAAGTTGTGTTTACTGTAACTTCAGCTCATCCAGGCACATGATCGAAAGTACCAATCTCATTGGTTGACCAGTTTAATATGCTGCATCAAACCAAAAAACAAACTAGAGGCTTTTTTTTTAATGCTCTTTTTAGGCTTGATGTTTTATGGTGAGCATGTTTTGGCTCATAGTCCTCAGCCTACATTTTTGCGAAAGAATACACTGCTCTAGGTACATTTTGTTGCACATTTCAGATGACAAGTTCACTAGTAGGGATGCAACGATTATAGATTTTGGTTGTACAATTATAGTCAGAGGTTTCACGGTTATCACGATTAGTATGCATTTATTCTTTTCAAAACACTACTAGTTTAGAAAATCACATGAAAACTTCTCATATTTTGGTGTTATTTATTGCTGTTCAGTAACCAAATAATACAGCACAAAATAATATTAAAAACAAACAAAAGTCCATTTCTCTTTCAGGGTGTCCGCGGGGTTGTAAAAGGTAGTAAATGAAATTAGCCAAAGTTAAGGGCATTAAAAGGTATTAAAAAGTAATAAATGTCGTCTGACGAGGTATTAATTTTTGAGGCCATTTTTTTAGATAAATTTTCAATTTGTGTTGAGTGCTGGCCTTTATTCTAAAATTTGCGTGGATTTATTTTATGTTGAGAGTAGGACCTGAGTGATATCATATGAGGTGGTGTTCGCACGCGTGCTAAAACAAACTGGGTACTTGGCTGGCTTGCTGCCAAGCGAGCTCGCTTTCGTATATTCATTAAATTAAAACATGGAGAAATGCAAGTTTTCGGACCTCTGGCTGGAGGACTCAAGATTTAAAGACTGGCTTAGGCCTGCAGTTGGCAACAGCCGCAAGGCTTATTGCCACGTCTGCAAGAAGACGATTATATTGGGGCTATATTGGTTCATATCAGCTGTCAATCACTCGAGGCTTTCCGCTGTTAGAAAACAGGGAGCTTTTGTAAACGTGGCAAATGCAAATGGCTGAAGAGTGAAAAGTACACAGGTTTGCAAACCCCACCTAAAGTTACAAATAATAGCGCCGGTGACCGCGATCATGTGGTGGATGTTGATCCAACAGCCGAGATCAATCAAGTGTTTTCGGAGAAGGTGCCCGAATCTCGATGCGTTGCATTCACTGCGTGTTCAGCGCAAATGTACGCTAAATGTAAACTCTAACACTGTACACATCATCGCCAAAGAAGCTTTACATTTAAAGTGAAACTGCGGCTCATAACAGAACGGTCATAACAGAAGGGCCCTGCCCTGCCCTTTCTCACATATTGGGCTGGCTGACTCGCTTGCTTTTCAGCGCATAACGAGACTATTTAAAATGACACAAACCGAAACCAAAACTTTCAAAAAATGACAGAAGTGAGACTTTTCTTACTTTCTTTTGTCCATTCTTTCTTGAGATGTATATTATTTTTCTATTTAGTTACTGATAATGACTGCTTTGCAGCTTTAAGCCTTGAATTGAATGATTTATTATAATCTTACGTTTGTTTTGTAGCAGAAATATTATTCATTAAATTGACATGCATATAAAAACAATAGTGCAAAATGGATATTTCTTACTGCAATGCTTCATTTTTGTTTGATGCAAACCATAAATGTATTTTTCATAAAGTAACAGTAGGACTTTTTAATAGCTCATAACTCACATTCAAGCACATTCAAGGCAGCATAATAATGAGAAATGTAATTAATTGTTAGTATTATTGTCATCATGGTCATCATTAGTATTTTATAATTATTAGACTTTCATTTTGTAATTATTGCACAAATATCAATAAGTCATATCAGCTTTAGTTAGTTGTTTCTGGTGTTTGTTGGTCCTCCTGATCGATGTTGTTTTCAAATACAATAAATCCCTTAATAAACTATTTGCAGTGGTGCTCCTACGTTGTTTCTGGTGCTCCTAAATTTTTTCTGGTGCTCCTAAATATTTGAAGTTGGGAGCACCGGTGCAACCAAGTAAAAAATGTAATTTCGAGCCCTGACACACAGAATTGATCGGCACAGTTAAGCACGATTTGTCTAACCGGGCCGAGAACGGTTTGTGATCGTTCCATTTCAGGCTCAGTGGAGAAACAACTGTAACCATACCGAACTGTTCTTAGAAGAGTGGCTATTGACATTGATGATATATTTGACATTGATTAAAAACTATCGACCAAGGCTCATTGTGACATCTTCATTAATCCCTCTGCTTCACTTAAATATACGTTATCTGCAATATGTTATTCCATTTGGAAAGATATTTACACCACTACAGTTTCAATTTTTTCTCAAAGGTATTAAAAAAGGTAGTAAAAGGTATTAAATTCAACTTAAGAAGTTCTGTATATATCCTGTCTTTAGACTTTAAGTGAAAAAAAAGGTTTTTGCCATTTAAACATAAGTAATAATTTAATACTGAAACGATAGAACAATGAATAAATAAAAATAAATAGTATTTGTCTACTGTAAATCTAATCTACATATTAGCTAAGTATTTCCCTTTAAAACAGAACAAATTTAGTCAAAGGCTGCTGAACCTCTGTCTGAAAGTTTTTTTTTAAAAGAAATTAGTATATTCCATACAAAGGATGAAGCTGATTGGTCAGTTCTTTTCATGTGACTCACGGTGCACTCGCGGCATTCTTTCAAATAGGGGCGCCTGGAAAGCGCAAGTGCGTTGATCCGTATGAGCACTGAATGCTCAACACTCCCAATATGCGGGCAATCCGTGCGTATCCATTTGAAATAACGAACTTGCGCACGCAAAAGACATGATATGTAAACAGCCCTAAGTTAATAGCCTCAGCCATAGGTAATCCAGTGAGCGTGCATATTAGCTTCTGTGTACAAGCTTGGAAATTTAAACTAGCGCACAGTTGGCATAACTTTTAGTTGCTGCAGTTTTGTTCCATGCATAAATGTGGTGTTGAGAAGCCTTTACGATTAATTAACCATGATGAATTAAAGCACAGTTAATAGTGAAATAGGTTATTCGTTGCATCCCTAGAGGGCGCTATCTACATTTTTTCCAATCGGAAATGTGTTGTACGTTTTAGCTACATTTCCCTGTTGGACACGTCCATGAGAAGACAGAACTTGTTCTACACAGCAAGAGAACCACTGAACTAAACTCTTCCCTAAACCCAACCAATGGTGTTTTCAAAAGCAAATGTAAGAGAAAAATACACTGTGAACACACAGTTTTATCATAATTTTACATGGATTTTAAGTCTGTCTAACAGTGCTTCACTGGATTTGAACCCTGCGCTCTGCATTACGTCGCTATGGAGCAAACCACGCCAGAAAAGCTGCCCATATGGCGATAGAATGGTGAGGCAAACATATTCGATTACAAAATGTAGACACTGTTAGGTTGTTTTGTGGTATTTCATTGCTGTTGTGCAAAGTACTCCACAGAAAGAGTCATTTATTGATTGATAATGTGTGAAAAGGAACAAAAGCTGTTGTTGTCCTACTGCGCCATTGCATTCGTTTTACCTAGGAACTGCAGTCAAATGTATGTTGAAGTTCATTTCTGCGGTTTTACCAATAATAGGCTGAGGCACATATTTCCAATGAGCCTGTGTTGGAAAACACTGTTGTCATTAGCTGTTTATGTGAAAAGACCACAGTGCTATGCATCAAATGACATATTAATAGAATTACAGCACTCAACAACAATAATTCCACTTAACTATATCACATTCTCAGGGATTGTTAGAATGAATTAAAAAAGTTATATGCCCATTGGCGAACACCACTGTTTCATATACCCGTCTATTATGTGTGATTTTCATGTTCTGCTGGTCAATATAAAAAAGGATGTGGCAGATGTACATTTTGGTGCTGCACCCTAAGTTAATCCTAACCAATAATGGTCAACCTGTAACGATTCTGATAGTCGTAACAGATTGTTTACATTGCTTGTAATAAAAAACTGTGGCATTACACATTCGGGTGTTTTCGATCTGCTGAACTTTGACTTTATTATCTATGTTGGTTTGTTTGATAAAGGTGGTGTTTTGTACTTTGTGTCGACTTACGGGGCTTAGCGTAGACTGAACTATACTTCCTCTGTGGTCAGTCGACACTTCGCAGTGCTGGGCTCTTGTGGTCAATGACCGCACTGAGAATTCACACCGAGTGATGATGACAGCAATGAGCTCGTGGGCTAAAAGCAGACCGCGGTAATGTTTTTTGTCTCTGGGGAGGCTGTGTATAGTAGTTCTTCATTTCACTGTAATGTAGGAAAGGTTATATGTTTGTTTGTCATTAGAGTACCTATTTGCATGTTTAATTTCCAGCCATCTGATTAACACATGCAGGCAGGAAATGGATGGTTGACTCAAAAGTAAATATTTCTCACGTTGTCATTGCAGATTACTTTGTGAATCATTCAATAAAATGAATTCTTGTATTTAGACTGCTTCAAAATGTTCTGTTTTTCTGGACTTTAGTTAGTTTAGATTTAGAAGATGGAGTGAAACTTTCCCAGTAGTGGCTTGCTCCTGGAAGGGCATCCGCTGCTTAAAACATATGCCAGAATAGTTGATTGTTCATTCCGCTGTGGTGACTCCTGATAAATAAGGGACTAAGCTGAAGGAAAATGAATGAATGAGTTTGAGTGAAACATAATTTTTGTTTCATTCTGTCAATTGCATTTTTGCCACTAATTTATAGCTCAGAGTTGCGAGAAATATGATTATATAAGAGTTACGCAAGTCTCAGAATTGCAAGAAAACCTTTGAATTTCTACATCTTGCAATTTTGTATATTTTTTCTAAAGTTTTAGTTGTATTATAAGTTTATAGCTTAAATCTTTGTGTTCACATTTGCTGGGTTCACACCAAATGTGAATTTAAATATTCACGTGAGTAAATTAAAGAGCAAAAATATGTATAGAAACATTTCAGGTGGGTGGTGTGCAGTGTTGGGCAAGTTACTTTAAAAAAAGTAATAATTACAAATTGCTGACCACTACTGGAAAATTGTAATCTGATTACATTACTAGTTACTTCATGTAAAAAGTGATCAGATTACTAATTCATGGTTTCCTCTACATTCATTCTTCCATGGCGAGGCACCACACCAAAATTCACCCCGCCAATGCTACATAACTTCTCATTCAAAACATTCAGTCTTTGTTGTTTTTTTAACAGCGGAATATAATCTTACCAAAACGTGTTAAAAAGTAAGTGAATTTTAAGAGCTCGACCTTTTCTGTTATCATAGTAGTGCTGTGCGTCATTTGTTTACCCTTTAAGGTGACATGGTGACTGACTGACTGACAGGTGCGTGATGCATGACGCTAGCAAACAAATCGAAGCTTTCAGTTAAGATGAACACTGTTTCCGTTTCGCTTTACTTCAGGACGCATTAATGCCGATCGGTAGGTATATTGGAGAAATTCATAAGTATTCCTAGCAAATCTAATGAATGTTGGAGACATACTTGTTACATAAACGCACTAAATCACTTCAGCAGCGTTTATTTGAGAGCGCACAAGATAATCTGCACTTGAGCAGCGTAAATTTGAGGGCGCGCAAGAAGTTTTGTGCACGAACAGAGGAAATCAGCGCATGCTCGCATTACATGAATGCGCTTTCGACTTCTAATACTGCACTCACATTTGTTATTGAAATGACGCCACAGGTAGTTGGTAGATCTGTGTAAAAGGCCCAACTGTCTGCCGCCACAGCTGGATCTTTTTTTTTTTTTTTTTTTTTTTTTTTCCAATTCTCAATTTTTTATTTTTTATTGTTGAATACAAAAGAAATCGTGGGAAAAAAAATGGATACCTGTAACCATTGACATCCATAGTATGGAAAAGCATTGCAGTGTTTGGGTGTTCTGCAATTGTCTGAGGTAATTAGTCTACCGAAATGTGTTTATTCCATACAAAGTTTGAAGCTGATCGGTCCGTTCTTGTCACGAGACTCACGGTTTACAACTTGTTGCGGCTGGGAAATGCGAGCCTACCAATATGTGCTCCCAATATGCGTGTGCGCACAAAATACATGATATGCGAGTCACCCCATAAGCAGCTACGCTTCTCTTCACATTCAGAAGATACTTTCACTCTCGATCCTCCACAAAAATTCTATTTTCGCTGTCCTCCTTGGTGACGAGTATTGTCATAGAATACTTTCTATTCAAGTACTTAAACAAGTTGCTGGCAAGTTGCTGCTTTAGAGACTGGACATAGACTGCATTTCACAGCAATATTTTTGTTTTTATACTCAATGAAATCAAGCAATTTTAAAGCGCATGCTTATTAATTGACGTTTTCAGCAGAAAACGTGATTTAAAAGATTTAAATGTGATTTTCCTTAGTAACTAGTCAAATTACTTACATTTAAAATGTAATTCCTTACATTACTGTGTTCCCCATAAATTTAATTAGAATACAGTAATACAGTTACTGTGGAACGCATTACATCCAACCCTGGTGGTGTGTATAGATGCACTGGCATTCATTGTAAAGAAAAAATCCCACTTCAAAATTCTTCAGAATGTTTTGTTTACAGAAGAAAGTTATGCAGGTTTCAAAACAATTGTCATCCTGCAGTGTTTTTTTTTTTTTTTTCGTTTTGTGTGTGTGTGTTTGCTAGAAAATGTGTGTGAGTCATGTTTGTAAGATCTGTAGTTCAGGGATGGCGGAGGGTAACTCAATCCAGTGCTTGCACAGGTGATACTGAGCCCAATATAGAGTCTTTTGGCCAGCTGGCCTTACTATTTAAAACTGAGAGAGGACCCGGGTGGGGGTATGAGGGGTTCGCCAACAGGCCAAAATGTGAGCCTGTTGAGTCCTGACAGGCAAACTCCTGTACTTTTATCTGCCAGAAAGAAAGAAAAGGTCAAAAGAGACCTACATTCTTCCTGTGACCTCCTTCCTTCCACTCTCTCTGCTCGTGTCATCGGGACTCCCAGGAGCCCAGTAGTGACACCATTTCGGAGAGTTTCATTACTTACCTTGTGAAATGTTAGCTATGTATCGGCTGTTAACATGTCATGTGCATGGGTGAGAGTGTTGACGTGTTATTTTATTTACATTCATGTTTTATTGTTAGTTTTTGACTGAGGATCATCAACGAAAATCTTAATGTTTGTAAAATGAATGCAACAATTGGAAACAGTGAAGCATATACATGTGCACTTTAAAATTTGTAAGAAATTAAATGACAATTTATTTTTCATTCATTTTTGATTGTTGTGTATTTAGATACCATCTAAAAAGTCAATTAAATTAATCGTCTTTTTTTGCTCATACATATAATATAGAATTTGTTGTAATTAAATTTAATGTCCTGTATAAATGCAACTTTTTTGTTTTTGTTTTTTTGTTAACATTTTCATTCAGCATAGATACTTTAAATGATGACAAATTGATTTCTTTGCACATAGAGTTGCAGTCTATACTATAAACTTATTCAAAGACAGTGTTTAAGAAAGTTCTGTTCTTCTATTCATTAAAGAATCTTGCACATGCAGGTTTCCACAGAAATCATTGTTCAGCACAACAGTTCTTGACATCGATAATTAAGTGTTGCTTGAGCGCACGAACAGTGTATTATTAAACCATTTTCTGAAGGATCATGTAACGCTGAAGACTGGATTAATGATGCTGAAAATACAACTTAAATCCAAAAACAAGCTGAATGAAATATTCACAACTACAATAACTGTAAAGGATCATTGCATTGGTTTTTAAAGCGATGTAAAAGAGCTGAGTGGGTGAATGGGGGTCTGCCAGCTTGTGTGGAGTAAATGAGAGGTAACAGCTGAGCTAAAGCGAGCAGTCATTGGCACTCAGCAGATCCTCCTCTGTGTCTGAGGACGACAGACGCTCTGTTCTCTCAATGTCTTCTGCTGAGTGCAGAGCAGGCTCTGTGCTCCGCCGTCCTCTCCTTTGTGAATTTGTCGCGTTTCTTCATTTTCTGCTTCTGCATAACGAAAACTGGAGTCACTACAGTTACCTTTAACAACAAAAATATTGGATTGCTTTTTTTGAATGAGGAAGAAACCAAGTGGAAGCTGTACGTTCTTCATTTCTGTGATTCGAAACACCGTAAACACTGCAGTTGTGAACTGACACACCTGTTCAGGAAATCTTGCACCATGCAATCTGTTTTCCTCTCTTTTGGACCACCAGTGGAATATAAGTTTTGACTTTGAGACCTTTCCAAAGATTTTCAACACACTGGATCCAAACATGCTGGACACAAACCACTGCCTTCACATCGATGCTTCCTCATTTGAGGATCAGCTCATCCAAAACGCTGAAGATAAGATGGCTGTGAGTCTGGACTGTGACAGACATGCCTATCACAGCCTCAAAGAAGGTGGGCTTTATTGCTTTGTGCTTATATAAGGTGTAAATAAAGTACCCTCCAGGTGTGCACCCAACCTAATAAACTGAATTTAGCTTTATAAGTGCTTATCCCGAGTGTTAGCACATTAAACCTGATTATTCTGGTATCTTGGTGAGATCACCGCAGCTGCTCAAACCGAGCCAAGAGCGAGCACTGGTCGACCTGTAAAGTGTGCCAGGCGTAGGGGCTTTAAGGACAGCCATGTTTAATTAAGAGCACAGACACACAGGCTCATGGATTAACCCAGTTGTCTGCATGATTTAGAGTTTTTTTTTTTTTTTTTTTTCAAGACCTGGATGTTGGCGCCACCTTTTCCAGGTCTCCCACGGAATTTTCCAGGCTGGCGAAGGGAAGATGGAGAGAGTGTTGGCATTTAGAAGTGTCTGATTGATTTACAGTATCAGGCCAGGTTCTCTGAGAGGTGTGACAGGGCTTGTGTTTCTTCTTCAGTGGGTGCAAAAATAGTGCCCTGCCGTGCCAAGGAGTGGGTGGTCAAAAACAGCTGTTATAATGAAGTGGGAATAGGACGACTTTAGAATAAATACTGAAACTTTTAAGATGGATTTGCAAGTGAGAACCAAAGTGGGTGTTCTGGGATTTTTGAGGGAACTTGCAAAAAAAGGGGCCCTAATTTCAAAGCACAGTACTCACATCCTCAGACCTGATCGCAAATGTCAGCCATAGGTCAGCTTACAATTGTTTCAAAGTTCTGGGATTTTAAAGTGACACAGTTAAGAAACATTTTATGTTCCCCCAAAAACCTGTTAGTAAAGCATTCGTTATAATACTTTCACTTTGCAGTAAAGGTCTCATTTGTTAGTTAAGTTTGAGCAGTACTTTTTTGCCACATATAATAAACTTTATTAATGTTCGTTAGAAAAAATTTGTTCATTGTTTGTTTTCCATGATTACATATCAATTACTTATGTTATCAATAAAGTTACATTAATAAAGTTGAAAGTAAAATTATCTAGATTGTTGGCTGTTGAAATGTTGTTAGAAAAAATATTTTTGTTGTTTTTTACGTGTTCAAACTTTAAAGTCTATTAACTAATGTCAATAAATGCAACTTTTAATTTAAGAAATCCATAAATGAAGTTTAAATTAACATTGTGTAAATTACTAATAGCTGTAGAAGTGTTGTAGTTATTTAAAGTTTTAATCTTAGCTAATGTTAGCAAACAGAACTCTCTTGTATAGTTTAATAAGAATCTTTTTCCACCATAAAACTCAGAAGGTTCCATGTACAGTATTTTATAGGTTCGTAATGGAAATTGAATGTATGGTAGCTCTTGGCAATGGAGTCTCAGACGTGGCTCTGGTTTGTTGATCCCCAGACGTTGTGGCTGTGAAGGTCAGAACAGCTGACGAGTGCACACAAAAGCAATGCCATGTGGCTGATGATGTCATTGTGACAGGACTGACAGGTGCCGGAACGCCATCAATACAGCCACATCCCTTCCAATGAGACATTTGACATAATGCCTCAGTAACGGCTTCGTTTCATAAAGCAAAGCAATAATGACAAATCTCAAACACTACACCCCACCCTCTTCATAATCATTTAGCAACTAGCCCAATGTGTTGTGCCAGCAGTCAAGTTCCTGATTTAAAGAACACTTGTTGCCTTTGGGTTGCTTTTTTTTAAATTCGGCAAAGTGTTTGAGTGCTGAAACAGGAAGTATGTAAAGCACCCAAACAACCTCAATTGTAATAGCCCCTCCCCACTGCATTCAGCCTTTAGTTCGTATGAAACAGATAGAGGGACCTTTCAAGCTCTTGTCCCATCTGTGTTGAAGTCTGACTGTCCTTCTCTGTATCTCAATGCACTTTTCTCTGTCTCCATGCAGTTCTTCAACTCAAACTACAACAGAGAAGAACACGAGAGGAGCTGGTCAGCCAAGGAATCATGCCTCGTAAGTGATTTTATTCCTTTCATCGTGTGAATTGTAAATCATCATGTTTTTTTGCAGCAAAGCAGATTGTACTGTTGATTTAGAAAGTGTTTCTGAGGGTTGCACATGCTTTTGAATGCATAAGTCATTTTTTTACTCTTTAACTGCCCCACCAAGAAAAAAAATGTTGACTGCATTTCTTAACTCCTAATGGCGCTAGTTAACACACTCAACGATCAATCAATAACATCTACCAAATGGGAGATATAATGATTTGTACTGGTAAAGTACTGGAATTAATACATAAACTATGAAAAATCTGAAAATATAAAGTTTAAGACCAATTTATTTAAAAAATATTCAACATAAAATATTTCTGAATACTAAATCATCTTTATTTTTTGAAGTATGCCATAAATATTTCAGATTCTCATTTAACATCTTTTCTTGCTTTTTTTTTTACAATAAAACCAAAATCAAGTGTAGTAGTGCAACAGGATTGTTTGTTTGATTTATTTTTTTTAAGCCAACAATGCTGTGTGTGTAAAGCATTATTTAAAACAGTCATTCTTTAAATGACCTAACCAGTCATTATTTAAAACAGTCAAAATATGGTCAACCGTTTGGTAGAGCAGGCAGTTTTAAAATATGCGCCTTTGAATTCTATTCTAAAAGATTTTCTATAAACTAATTTCATTTAGTTTATAAAGATACAGCACAAAAATGCTAAGTATCACAACTATTATTTCAGGTTATAAAACAAGCTATGCATGGTGCAAAATAAAGAGAGTTTGTGGGTAACCCTATTAAGAACATTGTGTCATATTTGATGCACAGCATTCTAATGCTTATTAACATGATCAACATAACTGGAAAGCATTTGTATATGATTCACTACATGCCTTCAGTTGAAACGTTTTAGCAAGTACGAGGCCTTTTAGTAGCATTCTGAAAAACCTTTTAAATTGTGGTATGTGCTGACATAAAATAATTCAATTAAAATTGAATTATTTCTGCTCAAGTTGGACCTGGATAAGTGTGAACTCCATATTATAACTAAAACGTACTACATCAACCTTAAGATATGATATGAAAAGGGTACAGTGTAATAAATATAATAAAATATGTTTCTTATATTTTATCAACTAAAAACGGTTCATTTAACTCTTTTATTTATTTATTTATTTATTTATTTATTTATTATTTTGAGTTTTTATAAGAAAATAAATGTATAACTTGCATAATCTCTCATACAGAAAGAGGCTTACAGATCTTGCATATGCTTTGTATTTTCTTCCCTTTAACTACAACAACTTTAAACAGTAAAACACGGGTAGCTACAGATCCTTTAGCAGAATGCCTTTAAAGACGAAAAGATATACATTTAGACACATAATATTACACATAAATCCAGGCATATTGGTGAAATATACTCAATCCATTTACTCCAACTTAGGAAAAAGTATTCAGTCTGTGTTGTTAATGAAAACGATCACTGTATCAATCCATTCTTCAACTGTAGGTGACTTTCATTTTAAGATTTTTTTTGTAATTACTTTTTAACTAGCTACCAGAAGAAAAAATAACAGTTTCTTGTCTTTCTTAATCCATCCATCTAAATTTATATTAGCTAAATATAAAGATTGACAAGTGAGAGCAATCTCTACTTCAAAAATGCCGTCTAAATGTATTTTAATCTCTTTCCAGTATACGGGGTTAATTTCTGACAATCCCAAAAAACATGATGGTGATTAGCTACTTTTCCCCCACACATTCTCCATCCACTAGTGTCCTTTCCTCTGTGTATTTTCTGTGATGGTGTGATGAAAACCTTAGAAAATTTTCCCAACAGTATTCTCTCCACATGGCTGAGCTGGTACATTTCCATTGAGTTTTACAAATATTCCCCCAATCCTCATCTGACATATTCAGATTCAGTTAAATAGTTTGTCTGGCTATTATTTTACATGTGAGGCTTTACGGAGTTAAGCAAGTTCTGAATTTGTTAAACTTCACTTATGGATATTCAGTTTCTGGTTGAACTTGATTTTATATGTTAATCACACATGCATGCGCACACACACACAAAAAACCTTTCACAAAAAAAGTCATTTAATCATGTTTTCAGATGCTGCTTGCATTGATATTTATGCAACATTCAGACATTATAAAGTGTGACTTGCGTGTTTTTTTTTTTGTATCTTTAAGTAATATTTTAGGCTGGCCTGTCTGTGCCTGATAGAAATATTTTAAAGACAAAAATTATGTAAAGACGTGATGAAGATGCCAGAAAAAATTATGATCCACTAATTTTTTAATTATATGGTTGCATTAGCTGTGCATGCAGCTATATTCTGTGCCTGAGTGTGAAAAGACATCTAAATACCCATTCAGCAGCACTTGGAATATACATTTGCCTGAATATTCAAGCTGGATATAATACAGAGTGCCCTTGAAAAGCCTTAAAATGTCTTAAATTTAAAAAACTAAATTTCAGGCCTCAAAAAGTCTTAAATTCACTGAAAGTTTGTCTTGTAGGTTCTAAATAATTAAATTAATTAAATATTTTTTTTTCTATGTCCATGTAAAGCTACCCAACATGCATCCAATCACCAACAATCCATCTCTATAGAACTTTTAGCAAAACTCCCAATTACTCCATTTACAATATGGCTTAGTGGTCGTTCTAACAATCATATCTGTTTAAAAGTTCTCTGCGTATTTATAGTCCAAATATGGTGAGGACACCGACCTGGACATACATTTAGTTTATTATAGTTTTTAAAGATATGTTTTATTGAAACGTGTGTATATATACAACTAGGGTTTGATTGTTTTTTTATAATTTATTTAAAACATCTGGCTAACGAATTATAATAAAATATATGTATAAAAAAGTGCTGTATAAGCCTGAAATTTCATTCATAATGGTCTTAAAAAGGTCTTAAAAAGTCTTACATTTGACTTTGTGAAACCGCGTAATAATAAAATTCTTGGATATTTGTAATACATTAATGCATTGTAATTCATGTAATACACAGCCACAAATAAATCCACAATGACAAACTCCTGATACGTGGCAGTTGCAATAATTGTTGGTATGTCAATAAGTTGCTGTTGTGGTGTAGTAAAGAATTACATGATGGTGTGAAGGATATTGCAACATTCCCAGCCACTCGTTCTGCATGCAGTTGACAGAGAAATTAAATTCCTCTTCATGCGATTTATGCAGCAATCCACATCCACTTAAGATCAAAACAGCATATGCATTGTAATGCTTTCTGTAGCATAAACATGCATTTTACTGTTAGGCTCACTGGTAGGATAGTCCTCTAGCATGTCCTCTGTGGAAGACTTGACTCTTGCTTGCCAACACACAGTCATTGTGAAAGAGCCTGTTGTTGTGTTATCAGGTGGATCTACTTCCCCTATTGTTTCCACTTCCTTATTCTATGTTCTGCTCATCAAGTGAGAGGATTTGCAGTCTTCACACTGTGCTTGTCTGTGTGGTCTCAGTGGGAAGGAGGAAGTGCCCTATCTAGCTCTGCTCTTTAAAAGCGAATGCCAAAAATGAACTGTTTTGTTAACTTCATGCAGTGCTAAACATGAAGAAATATTCATCAGCAATAGCAGCATTAGCAAGACAATTATTCACTCTAAATGTTCATGTCAAAATCTGCAGTTTTTGCACACGCTATTACTGCAGGAAAACATTAAGGTTTCATAACTGTTTAATGTAACTGTACGAGGGTGCTTGGGACATAACGTGGTGTAAGATTTCTTATTTTAAAAGATTCTAGATATAAATATATATATAAAAAATACAAATTATTGGCAATATATGTAGGTGCATTTGAACAAAATTTTTGCCATGCGAAATATTAGAAAAATCTACATTTAATTGTTTATAAAATGTAATATTTAATATTTTTCCCTAACATATACATTTGGGTGTACTAATTTTGGACAATTATAATAAATTATTTAGTTAGATTAGCTTTAGATTTGTATCAGTACTGACAAATCTAAAGTATATGCACAAATATAATATTGAAAAGCTTCCAATAGAAAATATTAATTTAAATGAGAGATTTGTGGTGTGTGTGTGTGTGTGTGTGTGTGTGTGTGTGTGTGTGTGTGTGTGTGTGTATGTTTATATATGTATGTATATGTGTATATATATATATATATATATATATATATATATATATATATATATATATATATATATATATATATACTGTATATATATATATATATATATATATATATATATATATATATATATATATATATACTGTATATATATATATATATATATATATTAGAAAAATATATTATATTTAACTTTTTTTTTTTTTTTTGTATATCAGTACACAATAAATATATACACTTGTAAAAATATACATATGTAATAAGAAGAGTTATCAATAAATTTAATTACATTTTTCTTTCCAAAATAAAAGCTTTAGAATCTTGTGTAAAATTTGGTGTAATATTGAAATTGTTTGGACACCTTTTTTTTGTAAATTATAATTTTTTCAATCAAAAGGTTTTGTCCGATTACTAGAAATCATAACATTTGCATTTAACAACAATTTAAAAATTTAGCAAAGAAATATCTTTTTATCTTTTTTTCTAAACTCTGATTTTGATACTGTTGGAATTAAATGTAGGAGAAACATTTGTGTAATTAAATAAAAATATATTATTATATTTATTATTATTGTTTTTAATGCTACTTGAAGTATATTCTACTGAATAGGAGTATTACATACACTACCGGTCAAAAGTTTGGGGTCAGAAGGGTTTTTAAATGTTTTAAAATAAGCTTCTCCTGCTCACCAATGCTGCATTTATTTCATCAAAAATACAGTATAAATTGTAAAATTGTGAAATGTTATTGCAATAACTGTTCAAAAGTAGTTTATCATTTAATGTAATCATTTATTACAGTGATTTTATTGATGAATTTTCAGTTTTATTACTTCAGTCTTCAGAGTCTCATGAACTTTCAGAAATCACTCAAATATTTATTATTATTATTATTATTATTATTATTATTATTATTATTATTATTATTATTATTTCTATTATTATTATTATTATTATTATTATTAATAACAATAATAATAATAATAATAATGATGATAATAATAATAATAATAAAAGCAACAATGACTGGAGTAACAATTTCATTCGAAACTACATACAATAAAAAAGCAGTTATTTAAAATTTTAATACATATTTAATGATTGAACTTTTTTAATTTAATAAATGCTGCCTTCATGAACAGTATCATTATCTTACAAAACAAACAAACAAACATGAAAACGAAACTGACCCCAAACTTTTGACTGGTAGTTCATGCCATAATGTCTTAAAATAACTTAAATAATCATTCTAATATCATAATAAACTTATTTGATGAGTTGTTGTAAAGACTTGTGTATCTGTGTGTAATTGTTATTGTCATATTTATTCTCAGACAAAAAGGCAGCATTCCTTTTACTTAGACTCATATTTAAGAAGTCTTTTGCATTTTATTAACTACAGACATTCCTAATGCAATTTGATTCTCTGTACAGAACTACTATTTGATATAGTCCAAATTTGCAAAGATTTTGTGATATTCCACCTGATACATATAGGTAATACAATTTTATGACTGGATTTATTTTATTCTGTAGATGTTTTTCCACATTGTGAAAATCATAGAGGAATCTTGATTGTTCTACCATCTACCAAGAGAGGTCTCATAAGTTCACTTTGAATGCATATATTTGACCAAAAACATAATAAAAACTTGATTTCCTTTGATTCCTAATCTAAGCTTTCAGCAGCCATTACAGCCCATTAGTTTTCATTCAAAAATACTAAAAAAGAAAAAATGATTCACCCCAAACTTTTGCACATTGCTGCAGATTTGATATTGTGAGATTCTTCTGCAGAGACCAGCCCAGTGCTCACCCTGGCTTGTGGTTTTACAAATTTAAGCAATTCGGTTGCACAATCAACCATTACATCACATTCTTACTGTATTATTACAACCCTGTTATATCTGCAGTATTCCGTTGTTTTTGTTTCCCCTTTATTTTCAGCACAATAAATATATACGCACACAGACACAATATACTGTTGTAGATATTAATACCTGATAGATTGGAAAATGGCTCAACTAGATCAAACTATTTAACAAAAAAGATAATAAAAAAAAGCATAGTTCGCCCAAAAATGACAATATGGCATAATTTACACACCCTTTACTTGTCTCAAACTTGCTGTTTGCATTTTGCTACCATTGAAAACAAAAGAAGATATTTTGAAAAATGTTGTAAACCTGTAAGCATTGACTTGCATAGTAATTCTTTTGCTCCTATGGAAGTCAGTGGTTACAGGTTTTCACCTTTATTCACAGTGTCTTTATAGTGTTCAACAGTAGAAAGAAACTCATAAAGGTTTGGAACCACTTGATGGTGAGTAAATGTTCATTTTGGGGTGAACTATCCCTTTAATAGAGAAAAAAGTTAATGAATATCTGATGAAATGTATTTATCACAGCAGGCAGAAAGCAGGTGGCAGACAGACACGCTTGCTCTTAATACACAAAACTCCTTTTGTTCTTTCAGCAGGTGATTTGATATTGATATATGGGGGATGTTCCTTTTTTTTTTTAAGTATGACCTTTCAAGATGACCTTTAATGACTAATTTTACATTCTGCTTTCATAGTTCCTCAATATCAGGTTTTCGTTAAGGGAACAAATATATGAGTATTAAAAATACTTGGAAATACAAGAGACATCGTAGAAAAATATATTAGGTAGTAGTTTGAAATGGTTTGGTTCACACTGGAAACATTCTGGGGTTTCTGTTACATCTCACACAACTGACTTTGGATAATACTTGGCTAATTAATCTCAGCTAATTAAAATACACATTCCTGTGACTGAAAATCAGAAAATAAAATCAGCTTTGCTTGTTTTTTTCCAATATACAGCATTGAAGAGTTCGGCTGCTTTCCACGAACAGAGGAAAAGTCTGGAGAGAGCACGCGTGAGTGACTTTATCTTTCTTGTTCTACTTGAAAACCAGGAATTAGCTTTTTTTTTCCTGCAATATGATCCTTATTTTCTCTCTTACTGCCATAGACTGAGGATTACCTGAAGCGGAAGATTAGGAGCCGGCCGGAGAGGTCAGAACTGGTCAGGATGCACATCCTAGAAGGTAAGCGTCATGTTATTGTTTTAAAATATGACATTTAAAACATTTATTTTTACTATATTATATATTCACTATGTTATATATTTATTTTACTGTATAATTGTCACAGTGTTATCTAATTATCTGCTATTATATACTGTTATTATCTTATTAATTCGAATGACTTCAGCTCTTATTCCGGAGTGAAGGATCTTTCTATAACTTATATATACTTTCGTATGTTTTCCATTCCAGTTACAACAGAAACTGCTAGTTCATCAGTATGTAAAACAAATATCAGTCAGTGACTTTTAAAGGACTTAAGGGGCTTTTTATGTTGGAGGAAGGAATTATTTTGTTAATGATTCAATTTTGTTTCACCCACAGAAACTTCAGCTGAGCCTTCACTGCAGGCCAAGCAGCTGAAGCTGAAAAGAGCCCGTTTGGCTGACGATCTCAACGATAAAATCTCCCATCGCCCTGGTCCCATCGAGCTCATCCACAAGAACATCCTGCCAGTGCACGCACTCATTGGTTAGTCTGAAACCACTGTCAAATAACCAGGGTGCGAATTACAGGGTGGTTTGGGGAGTTTGAACCTTCCTAATTAGCAGTTAATCCACCCTGAGGAATAACAAAAGAAATGTTTGGGGGTGCCCTGTAAACGGTTACATAGAGTTAACTGTGATCTGTATCTAAATATTAGATTAATTGAATCTAATTATTTATAAATTAATTAAAAATAATAATCTAGTGGTTTTAAGATTTGAAAAGTGCTCAGCTAAGTACTTGAAATTTGGTTAAATGTTATTGTGAGGCTTTTGTAATAATTTATCTGACTAAATAGGTAATAATAATTAACTATTTAAATAAAATTAAACAAATCTCTTTGCTTTTAAATAAAATGAGAGTCTCTGCAGTCACGTGCCTATACCTTGATCTGGTTCTCCTTTTTATCATCTGCATCCTTTGAAATGAAAAACTAAAATAAATGTAAATGTATGCAAGTATGTCGTACACATGTTAATTGTTGGAAATGATTAAAATGTGCATGCAAAGTCCTTAAAAAGTGCTTCAATTTGACTTTGGAAAAGGTGTAAGAACCCTTTATAAATGTACATTTGACCACCCCTATGATAGTTCGTACCATTGTGTATGCATATTCATGCCAAGTAATCTTGAGGGAGAAAATATTCATTCAGCAGTATGAAACCAACAAGTCTAGAGCACTAATAGACCCCATAAGTGTTCACAAGACACTTTTCTTATAAAATAGGTGTTTGTATTGACATGTAGCCTAAAAGTAAAGTAAAAGTAGCCACAGAGTCTGTGTTTGAATTAACACCTGCTCGCACATGGAAGTTGTACAGTAAAATAACTAACTAAGTGCAATCTTTTATGGTCGTTCATTTATTGGTGCAGGAATTTGAACTTGTCATTGTTTGTTTTATATCAAACATAGGTTGTCTTTCAGAATCACACATCTGCTCAATAGCTAATCAGAGATTACTGTCGGTCAGAATACACTCAAAATCCCTCAAACACTGAAAATCTAAGTAGGTTTAACTAATAAATTAAATGTAACTGAATTATATATATGAAGCATGTATTACATAAACTAAGATTACCGAAAAAGTTGATCCCCTAATTGGCAATGTATAATTTGCACCTTGCAAATAACAGCGTTTATGTTGCACAGAGTTATAGCAATGTCAGCTGTGTTGGTGTTATTGCTTAAGCACCATAAGCATTTTCTCCACAAATGACAATAACGCAAATCTATTTTTTGTCAAGTTGGCAAAAAGGAGAAGCCTTCAGATACATTTAGTGTTAATTACATCTGTCATCTCATGTAGCAACTGAACTTCAGTGAACAACAAACACATACTTTTTGTTGACATTGATTCATTCTCAATCTAAAACCACTTTTAATTTGTTTCATTTGAATTTGTTTTAAAAGTTATAATTCATAGCCACCCTCCACCCTCCAAAAACCATCATTTTATCTATAAACTCTTTCATCACCCTCAAATCAACTTCACAAACTTTGGATTAAAGCACTTGATTTATATATATTAATTTTACTTTGACTTTATGACCTTGTTTTACATTTGTTTTAAAATAGATTTTTGAAAAAGCCAGATTCCTGAGTTTTCATTTAAAATATCTTTCATGATTTAGTTTAGTATGACATGATGCTGAGTAAATGAAGGCAGAAATTTAATTTAACTACCCATTTAAAGGTATAATTCACCTCAAATTGTAAGGTTTAAAATTTTGGGTGTATTTACTCCAGTAATTCCATTGGTTTTTGCTCTATCAAATGTGAAGAAGGGCTCATCGTAGAGCATTTTCACATCAAGTTATATTTCCATCATACCTTCTAAAAAAAAGGAATCTTCTCTAGCAGAACGATATTTTAAAAATGTATTAATTTTAAAATATGTGATACTTGTTCACAAGACAGTTTATGCCAGGGTAGGTGATTTGGTTAAACATATTTTGTTATGCTAGCTGAAAGTTTCCATATATCTCAGTAGCACTCATTAAATCTAGTGGTTTTGATGTATTTATATTGTCTGTAGAAGGTGTAGGAGCAAAAAAAATAAAATAATAATGTTTGGTTGAAACTGTCAAGATTTGCCTACTTTTGCACTCCATTCGCACACACAGGTCATGTCATCAGTGCATTCCCACTATGCAATCATATAAGGTGCATGTTCACCGAAGCAGTGGAAAATGCCTGTGCTCTTACAAAAGTGCTCAGACAAGTACTTGAGAGCTATACTGCAGTCTGTGTTTAACTCAGAGTTGGATATTCTCCTACTGCTAGCGCATTTAAAAAAAAAAAACGCTGGGGACCTGTTGTGTTGCTGCCATTTAAAAACACTGATGAGTTGGACATAAAGTAATCTCCATCACTTTATCATTTCTGGTATCAGGTCTGTGTACATTACTGTTCCTTGGAGGGAGCATGTCTTTGGACAGTGATCATCCACGGAGGGCAGGATCTTTAGTTTTAGCAACTGGTAGCCTCTGTGAAAATGCCTGCCCGACCATCTCTTATGACATATGCACACTGGGAATGTAATACTTAATATAAGCAGCAAGAACTCATCCATTGTGTCGTTACGCAACGTGTGGTTGAATGAGCACTATGCAAAAGTTGACTAGTCACTGGTCTAGATAAGCGTGTGTGTCAGACTTTTGTAAAAATGGTCTATTTATAAGTGTATGCCTGCACAAATCAAACAACTAACCTTTGTGTCTACCATTTTGGAAATGGACATGATCAGGTTGTACATACAGGATGTAGAATTGGCCACTCAAGACTTGACACTCATATTTGTTGAAAGGGGAAGAAAAACCTATTTGTGATGTGTGTAAGAATAGTTTGACGCTTAAACACATTTTAATCGAGTGCATATTTTCAAATGATATTAGAGAACGTCTTTGTTCAGGAAATATTTTAAGGGAAATGTTTAAAAAGGTGTATTCTGGAGACATTTTTATATATATTCTTTCATTTTGATGAATGATGACTCTTTTCAGTGTTGTTATTTGCATGATTTTTTTGTACAATGAATGTTTACTATTAAACCAATATGATTGCATGTTATATATTGTATGTTTACTATTGGTTTTCCCATGAATATTGGCAATGCTGCTGATATGGCATTAAAACATAAATAAATAAATGTCTTGTGTGTATTTTCAGGTACCGAGTCTCCGAAGGGTGAGAGCTCTTCACTGGACGAGGACAGCAGTGACGCCCTTTCTCCAGATCCCCAGTGCAGTCAGGACTCTCCGCTGGGTCTTGGCCCTCAACACTCCCCCTCTGATATGCTGAACATGAACGGAGACCTCTCACCCACTCAGGTAAATTTCTGCTTTTGAGTATGAGATTAATGGAAAATTGCTTTCGGAGGGCAGGACTGCTATTTCATTCAGAAAATACGATCATCTTACGATTGTTACTCTCATCCAAACGTGAATGAATTTATTCCAATTTGAGTGGAAACTTGCTCTGAATTGGTCTGTACTTTAAACTAGAGCTGCACGATATTGGAAAAGTCTAACGTTGCGATATTTTTATTTTGCAGTATATATTTGCAATATCAATACAATTTAACCATATGACATAATATCTCTATTTGGAAAGAATTTATAATGTTAGATCAATAGGAGTCTCTATAAAATCTATTACACTATCTATAACATTTTTGAGGTCCACAGACACATTTTCATTGTGATCTGTGCTATTTGCAGTGAATTTCTGTATTTACATGTGTTGTGAGTATTTTCATGCATAACAATCTATAAATACAATCAAGAAAAAGATACAATAAAAATGAAGTGCCCTATTGTTTCCTGAATCTAAAAGTATTCAAGTACAGTAACTGAATGATATAAATAGTTCAATAAAATTAATCTTTCTTACAGCTGAAAATTTTTAAAGTCATGATACAATCACAGGCATCAAAAACACATGCAAACGATAAATTATAACACAAACTGAACATTGCATATCCTGCGATGTGACTATTGCGAAATGATTACATTGCGATATTGACAATATAATATATTGTGCAGCCCTACTTTAAATGATCCATCGTTGCATATTAGGATGCATTAAAGATGCCATATCACATGCCATATTTAACCAGAGTATATAATGTAGTTCCTCACTCAGGCTCCTCCTCCTCTTCTTGTCACGTCTGACGCCTCTCCACCACCGAATCTAACCAGTGAAACTAGCTTTTCAAACTCTTCCCGTCCACCATCAGGTCATACAAAGGTAAAGTGTAAAATTAAATTTTTAAACTAATTAAAAAAACAAAAAAAAGGGTCATGCTCATTTTAATTTGATGTCTTGCTATTCTCAGTCCAAGTCCAGCACAGATCGGACCTATCAACGATCAAAGAAACCCAAAGATAACAAGCCCAAAGTAAAGAAGCTGAAATATCACCAGTATATCCCGCCTGACCAGAAGAACGACCGGGAACCGCCTCCTCAGCTGGATTCCTCGTACGCCAAAATCCTTCACCAGCAGCAGCTTTTCCTTCAGCTTCAGATCATCAACCAGCAGCAGCAGCACTACAACTACCACACCATCTTACCCGCACCTCCAAAGTGAGTAAAAGCACATGTGGATGCGGATTCATTTGAGTGTGTTGTGAACTTGTATGCTCACTGAAGGTGCTTTATTTGATCAATAATACTTTCAAGTAGGCTTGGGCGGTATCCAAATTTTGATGCCGTCAAACCTCCTCCCTAGTTTACCTCGTATACGGTATTACCGTGCATAATAAAAAAAAATTATGATGTAAGGCTCAGACAGCATCACCAAACTGTTGGCTTGTGCCTAAACCATTCAGAAACTGAATACCGTATATGCCATCTTAGGTTCGCAGTCACCTGTTTGTCTTGTTCGTATTGGAAATCTGCGCGGGACTATATTTTAGCGGGAGAGAGATGATGTGTTCGCGAACAGAAGAGCAAAACCAAAAACCACCCAGCTAGATGATAGAATCCGGACAGCCTATAACAAGCTGACTGTATAAACACACACACACACACAGGCACACAGCACCACGCTCTCTTTCATTCACAGACATACACATAGAAAGCACCAAACAAGCTACACACAGCATCACGCTCTCTCTCTCATTCACACACACACACACATAGACAGCACCAAACAAGTAACACACAGCATCACGCTCTCTCTCATTCACACACACACATACACACACACACACACATACACACACACACACACACACACACACACACACACACACACACACACACACACACATAAACAGCGCGTGCTTACACGCTCGGGAGCGATATTGTTAGACCGCCAGCTCCCGTTCAAATTACACCAGAATTACCGACCGCTCCCGCGCTTTATTCGGAAATTTATTCCCACACCACAAGACATCTGGTCGGGTCCCGCGGCTCCCGCAGTACAGCAGCAGGAATGCAGACCTCTAGTTCGTATTTGCCACTTCTCGCTTCTTGTTCGGTCGAAACACTGCCAAACTGCAGAGGTTGTGTTATTTTTACGAGACCAGGTCACTTGGTGCGCGACTCGCCATCTTACCTCACCTCTCTCTCTCTCTCCTCCACACTGTCCCGTGATGACAATCATGCATACACATTTTTAGGCATTAAATAAATAACATTTAATATTTAATACTTGTCTCCTATATAAGTGTTTTTATGACGGTATAACGGTATTGAAACTGATACCGTTGCTATTTTAGGTCCAGCGGTATAACATATTACTGTATTATCGCCCAAGCCTACTTTTAAGTAATGATTATAGTGTGAACATCTTTTGCCATTTAAAATGGCTGTGTGTTTTAAAATACAGTTGAAAACATTTTAAGTGGATCAAAAGTTTTCATCAAAGTTGTACTAAAACTATTGAACAGCACTCGTTGTTGTCTTAAGACAGTTTTGAAGAACTTTTTGATCCACTTTGTATGTTGACTACTATATTTTATCATCAGTGTTTTGGTGGTTACCATGCATGTTTAGTGGTCTTTGATAGAAAGAAAATGGCTTTTATTTGAAATAGAAATGGTTTGTAACATTATAAATGTATTTACTGTCAGTTTTGATCAATTCAGTGTGTACTTGCTCAATATTTGTAGTAATTTAAATAAAAATCTCAATTAATCCAAACCTTTAAACAGAGGCATTTCTGATAGTCCTTTATCAATATCGGTCATGACCCAAAAAAACATCTGTTTTGATTGCATTGCAAAATAGTTCAGTGTAAATGCAAAAAATAACTTGTGTAACAAGCATAATTGGGATAATAAATCGTACAGACAAATCTATGCAAGAAAAAAATATTACACAGATTAAATTGACATTAAATAGGTTACAATATTATTGTAAAGATGCCTAACTATTCTAAATAATCTGTTTAATTGTAGACTTCCTACTGAAAAGCAGCAGCCATCCACAAATCCTGGCCCTGCCCCTTCCCAGAATATTTCCACCTCCTCTGCAGTCTCCTCAAATCAGAATGGACCCAGTCGTCAGAGCCAGCCTACAGTGGCAGGAGCCAAACCCAGCACTTTGCCTGCAAACCTGGATGAATTTAAAGTAAATAACAGTGACCGCTTCATTGTTCTGGCAATTTTGGATCCAGGATATGTATTTTTTTTAAATGAGTTCTCATAGGAAATGGTTAATTTTTTATTGACTTTTATTCATTTCACTTCCAGGTTGCTGAACTTAAACATGAACTCAAATTGAGGGGTTTAACTGTATCGGGCACAAAAAACGATCTCATTGAACGCCTGAAGAACTACCAGGAGCAGAACGGTGGTTTATCAGCAGCAGGAGCTCCACCAATGAAAACAGTGCCTGCTCAGTTACCACAGGTGTCAGTTCAGTCTGGTCCACATCAACACCCCAAAGACACAACTGTACCAATTTCAGCCTTTCCCTTAACGGCTACCACAAGGGTCCACAGCACAACACCTCCTCAGATCATGCGCTTCAGCAGCACCAGCTCCTCTCCTCCTGTGTCTCCTACCCCGTCTGACCGCTCTGTGGCTGCACTGAGTCCAGATGAGGCCAGCTGCAACGGTGATGTGTTTGGAGAAATGGTAAGTCTGTGGTCAGAAAACATGCATGTACAAAGTATCAGTACCATTATTTCATAGATATCTTGAATATTTAATTCATTCATTAGTTCTTCATCATTTGCTATTTTCATCAAGTGCAGAACACATTATCGCTCGTTTACCCTCATCTTTCTCCAAACCTCTATGACTGACTTTCTTATTGGAATTGAAAAGAGCATATTCTGAAGAATGCTGGTGAACTTAACAGTTTCACTTCCCTATTGCTTCCATTGTATGTAATAAAAACAACAATGGAAGACAGTGGGAACCAACATGATTACTACAGTTCTACAAAATATACTTTTGTGTTAATGCAGACAAAATGTATTCATACAGGTTTAGAATGAAATAAAGTAAAGGTTGTCAGGAGTCATCTGTGATCAAATTATTATCAAAGCTATTTCTTTTGTATTTTAGTTAAGATCACAGCATTTAAAGAATTTGTATTTTTCCTTTAACAGGTTAGTTCTCCTCTCACCCAGCTCAGTTTGCACCCCTCTCCAGACCAGCCTTCCCCAATTAAAGAGGAGTCTCTCGGACAGATGCAGGCCTCCTGCAGCCTCTCTCACCTGGGGATGCTGCCAGCCGCACAGCCTCACGATCCGTGTCCATTGTCTCCTCTGGACAAAGACCAAATGCTTCAGGAGAAAGACAAGCAGATCGAGGAGCTGACGCGCATGTTGAGACAGAAGCAGAGGCAGGTGGAGGCCCTGCGTTCTCAGCTGGAGCAGGGCAAGCGTGGAGCACCAACAGAACCTGCAGTCGACACTGAAATACCCATGCTGTCTAACGGGGTGGAAGTAAAGGTGAAGGAAGAGGTCAAGGAGGAAATGGACACCTCGGAGGACCTGCAGAAGCAAATCCAGCCTCTGAAGAAGATCCAAACTCAGTGTTCACAGCAGACTCTCTTCAAGCTGCAGCAGATTCACAGACTGCAGGTGCAGCAGCAGCAAATACTGGTGGACCTACCGAATCTACAGAAGACACAGTTACTGCAGCAGCAGCAGCAAATGGACCCATTGAAAGTGCAGCAAGAGCAAGCAAAGACACAGGTGTCGCAGCAGCAGAAGATGCAGTTGCTGCAACATCAACAGAAAGTGCAATTACTGCAACAGCAGAAGACACAGTTGCTGCAACAGCAGCAGAAAGCACAGCTACTACAACAGCAGCAGCAGAAAGCGCAGCTACTACAACAGCAACAGAAGACACTGGTACAGGAGCAGCAGAAAACTCAACTGCAGCAGCAAAAGAAGACGGCGTTACTGCAGCAGCAGCAACAACAACAAAAGCTGCAGCAACTCATCATCCAGCAGAGCCAGCAAAAGCAGCAGCAGAAGCCACAAAATCAGTTACAGAGCCCACAGGTTAGCGGCATCTTCAGCTCTTCTGAAAGCTCAGATAATTGGTTCGATGGCTTTTGTTTTCAAGTTTTTTTTTTACTTGACAGGTTTCGCAGGTGTTTGTCAGCCAGCAGTCTGGTACTCAGATTACTACGTCTTTCCCACTGGATCTCCTGAAAGCCCACCCCACTCCCACACTGGTCACTGACAGCAACGGCAACCGCTATCTGATTGCACTCACCAGTAATAGTGTGGAGAGTCTGACGGGAAAGTCTCCTCAGGGCAAATCTAATGGACGGATTACTCTACAGGTGACTAAATAATAATTCATTGCTTGTTACATAGTTAAATTGAACTGTTAAACAAATTAAAGGAACGTAGAAGCTAATGTTTTGAAATGATTAATTTAATAGTATATTTTAGTAGGCTTGTTATACTGGTATTTTAATTTATTATAGTTATTATTTATTTTTTCATAGCGGAGCTTTATTTTTACATAAGTCTTCAGAAGTCATTCTAATATAATGTATATATAATTTATATAATAGAATGTATATGTTCCTGTATATGTCTTTATATGAATGCGTGTGTGTATTGCTGCTTTATATATGTTATAATAATTATATATTTTAAGTAGTGTTAAAACATATATTTATTAACATTTATATGAGAAATAATTTTCGGTTTGTTTGTTTCAGAGATTGCAGTCGTCCCCCATCAAGCTCCCTAGCCAATCATCTACTGATATGACTACTTCTGCCAACCATTCACAAGCTGTCCGAGAGCCCATCACCAAAGTATGTTGAAATGACTTGTGCTTTTTCAAACATGGTGAAGATCTGAAAAACGGCATATTCATCAGCTCTGTTATTTAGATGGTCATTAAAGGTGCATGAAACACAGAGATGCATATCTGATATGCAATGTAGAAATGATGAAAGACAATGACATGCACACCAGAGCAGAAATTATGCAATTGAGAATTTTGCATTTGTGGTTATTATGATTAAATTTGGTGCATGTGACGATTTAATTGAATTTGATTATGTTTTTACGTTTATGGATTTTGTTTTAGTTTTACCATTTCATTTAATTCATTCAGTCGTTCCAAGGTCTGGCAGGAGCTCTTTTAGCTTAGCTTAGCTTAATCTGTAATTTTCCTACTCAAAGCTTGACTATTCTGAAGTTATTTCGCGTGCTAATTCTGACAGGAAAATAAAGAGTTGCTATTTTCTAGGTCGATATGTCTAGGAACTATACTCTCATTCTGGCATAACTATAAACAAGAAACTTTGCTGCCGTATCATGGTTGCAGCATGTGCAATGATATTACTTTACTCTCATTTTGAAATTTGCAAATGCTAATGGTCTACTCCAATTCAGTTATTTATGCTAAGTTAAAAGTGCTCTGAGTCCATCTGAGTGGATTAAAACATAATAAAACTCAACTGCATAACATTAGGGGACTGAGGAAAATGAGCCTGTTTTCAAATCAAAGTGAAGTGTTGCTTTAAGAGTGAATTTACAGTATTTTCTTATATGGGATTTTTTTTCAACCATCTTGTTTAAAGTTAGCATCAAGTGACAGCTGCATGGTTTTGAATTGCTCAGTTTATACCTGAGTTGCACATTACTTCAAAATTATTGACTTGGTTTAAAATTAAAAATGTGTTAGATGTTAACGCGGCAGCATCAATTTATTGAATGGAACTTCTGAAACGTCCATGTAAAACACATAAATTAACAAGTTTTTGAATTAGCATCACAGAATAAAACTTCCAAAACTTTTAAGCTGAATTGTTGATATAAAGTGACCTGTTTGCATTTGTGAATTGTAATGAGATCTAAGATGCAATGTAATAATATTTTCATTATAATAATTAGTGAAATATGAGGGATTGTGCTGGACTCATGCTAAAATCTGTTGGCAGGTTCAGAAAGCAGGGCTCCACTTAGAAACCTCCAGCGTTCAGGAGAGCAGTCAGCCTGTGTCTGCTCCACCAAGCTTTGAGCCTTTCTTCTGTGAGGAATCAAACCCACTGAACAAACCCTCCTCTCCTCCTTCATTTAAGGTATATCACATACATTAATACCAACACCTCATTTTCCTTTTGCCTTTCACCCTCCTCCTTGCTTTGTTTTATGCTAAAGCTAGCATTTCTTTTTCCATTTTTCTCAACCCATCTATTTTAGGAGGATATTTGCCCAACCTTTGACAGACATACTTTATTTACCCCTTCCTCCCCAAAGCAGAACCCTCACCCCCCTCAGCGTCTCAAAGTATGGCCTTTACTTGTGTTCATTCTTTCTTTCCCCTTCATTCTTTCGCCTTCTGCTTCTGTTTTTATTTTATTATTGTAACATTAATGCTGTTCTCTGTTTTCAGGATAATGTATCTAACAACCAGCAAATAGATGATCTGTTTGAAATCCTGATGAAGAGTGGAGGTAAAAAGTGAAATTTTTTTTAAATAAATGAGTTTGCCGTGTAATCGTAAGATTTAGATCAGGGAGTTTTTTTAAGATGGAACAAAAGAAAACAAAACTTAGGATGATTTTATTTTAGGATAGATGCATTAAAGGAATAGTTCTCTTAAAACTGAAAATTCCACCATCATTTACTCACCCTCGTTTCAAAACGAATTAAACTTTTTTTCTGTTGAACTCTAAGGAAGATATGCTGGTGAAATCTGGAAACCTGTAACCATTGACTTCCATAGTATTTATTTTCCTAAAGTGGAAGTGAGTGATTTCAGATTTTCAGCTTTCTTCAAAATATCTTCTTCAGTGTTTAACAGAAGAAAGAAACTCATAAAGCTTTGGAACCACTTGAGGGTGAGTAAATGATTACTTTTTGTGTGACCTGTGCCTTTAAATTGATCAAAAATCAGTTGTTTCTGAGCAAATGAAACATTTTACAATATAATGTAATATAATATAATTGAATGATTTCTGAAGGATCATGTGAGACTGAAGGCAGGAGTAATGGTGCTAAATACACAAGTGATGTTCTATAAAAAGCATATTAAATGAAAACATATCTACTTTAGTACATCATGGGTGAAATAATGTTCCATTGTAATGGATTAAAGATATATTTTTGTAAAAATGAAACAACATATTTAATCTAAGCTGTTTTTATTAAAACAAAATCATTGTGGAACTCTCGCGTACAAATAGGTAAAGCCTGGTGTTTTGATTGGTAAAAAAATAAGTATTTTGGAGCTGTGCTTTTATCATTAAAGTATTTTACACTCATCAAATGAGTCGTGACATGTTATATATACAATATATAAGTACTTTTTATGCATGTGTAAAAAATTACAGTATATTGTTATATAGATGTTATATGTTTATTAACCGTTTACATCTGAGAATCATGGTAAAAAATGTATAATAGCCAATATTTTTTTCTTCAGGATGTACAGATGTCAATGTACAGAAAAGCTCACTGTAAATCAGCATTAAGCTTTTATAGTTTTGACTCTTGTTTGACTCATCTGTATACTATAACAATAATTAACCTCTCTTTTTTTCCCAACTCAGAAATTTCATCTGGATTTAAGGCCAGTCAAGACCCTTCCCTTTCTGACCTCCACTCCAACCCGCCCTCTCCATCCCCTCCTCAATCTCCCCTCCACCTCTCTCCACCCGCACATCACCCTGAACCCATGCCCGTCCCGTCCCAGCAGCTCCTGGACACTCAAAACAGGCCCTGCTCCGCCACCGGCCGCCTTGAAGACTTTCTAGAGAGCACGACCGGCGCTCCTCTCCTCGGTGTGGAGCCAGATGGCCCGTTAACCCTGATCGATGACCTCCACAATCAAATGCTGAGCACTTCCAGTATTCTGGACCACCCGCCATCCCCAATGGACACCAGTGACCTGAGCTTCTCGTCCCATCCGGCCAGCCTGGACTTCGAAGACCCCGCTCTGGATGGAATGGATTGGCTGGACATACCCGTGGTCACAGGGGGCAGTAATTGTAATGGCGGGGGTCTGGTCCTCGCTCCTCTGAGCTCACACACCCCACCCAGTGTCTTTTCGGCAGACTTTTTGGACAGTCCAGATCTGCAACTCCACTGGGACTCCTGTTTGTAGCTTTTGGTCTTAATTCGCTCGACAACACACACAATTTAGCACCTTCAACCTTACTGCTTATTAAGCAGTACACAAAACACTCCAGACGCACACGCTGTTAATTATGCTTCACTTTTGTTTTTCTTCATATTCCGAAGCCGAATGGTATTTAAACAGTTCCTGCGTCTGATAGCACTGAATTTTAAGCTCTAGTTCACTGCACCCAAATAATCACATGATGGCGCTGTTGCTTTTGCAACAGAGAGACCAATCGGGACCCTGAAACAGCTCAAAGAATCCATTCTTTGGTCTAGATATCAGACGAGTTGTCTATGCTGGTTAGTTAGTACAATCTCCAAAGCACCATTTAGTGTTACGTCCGCCCATGGTAATAAAGCTATGACCTCATCAACATTATATATGAGGCCATTTCTGCTCCACAAGTTGTTACATGCAGGCTAATTGGCGGAAAGATACAAAACATCATAAACCTCCTTGAAACCCGTTAGTTCTTCCAACATTGCACTTAAGCCGACCCGACTGGTGCTCTGGTCAACATGACCCAATGGGCTCTACAGGGAACCAGGTTTGGTGACGTTCACCAGATCTCTATGCATTGCTGTATTTAGGATCATGTATTGATGAAACCTTTGTTCTTGTCGCTCTGATTCTAGCGATTCGCTGGTGGAGGTCAGTGCTGGGGTTCAGGTTTCAGAGTATTTGGAACTTCTTGTTTTTTAAAAAAGAAAAAAAAAATGAAAGGAAAAACTGCAGTGTGACGTGTGGTCTTTTGTTTGCATCTGCACTTGTTGATATAGAATACATTCACACACATGGTTATTTTTATTTATTATTTTTTTCATATTTTTATATACACTACCTGACAAAAGTCGTGTCACCTATCCAAGTTTTAGGAACAACAAATAATAACTTGTTGACTCAACTTCTAGTTGATCATTTGGTATCAGAAGTGGCTTATATGAAAGGCAAAGGCAGATAGATTAAGTTTATTTTACCAAAATACAATATGATCATGCCTTGATTTTTAATTATTAAATTTAATAAACAGTAAGGTCTGGCTTTGCTTAAAAGTCTTGTCACTTCACAGGAATAATGTACAGTACAGAATATAAAGTCATGGAGCGGTGGAAAAAGAGTTAATATTGTCTGACTCCTATGAGCTTGGACGACTGCATCCATACATCTCTGCAATCACTCCAATAACAAATGACTCAAATAAAGTCATCTGGAATGGCAAAGAAAGCGTTCTTACAGGACTCCCAGAGTTCATCAAGATTCTTTGGATTCATCTTCAGTGCCTCCTCCTTCATCTTACCCCAGACATGCTCAATAATGTTCATGTCTGCTGACTGGGCTGGCCAATCCTGGAGCATCTTGACCCTCTTTTCTTTCAGGAACTTTGATGTGAAGGCTGAAGTATGAGAAGGAGAGCTGTCCTGCTGAAGAATTGATGTAATGTAATGAGCAGCACAAATGTCTTGATACCTCAGGCTGTTGATGTTGCCATCCACTCTGCAGATCTGCTGCATGCCCTCATACTGAATGTAACCCCAAACCATGATTTTTCCTTCAACAAACCTGTATATTTATGTGAGAATCATGGGTCCATGCAGGTTCCAATAGGTCTTCTGCAGTATTTGTGATTATTGGGATGCAGTTCAACAGATGATTAATCAGAAAATCTACCTTCTGCCTTTTCTCCAAATTTGTTGCTCTTACAACTAGGATTGACGACAAGACTTTTGTTAGGCAGTATATATATATATATATATATATATATATATATATATATATATATATATATATATATATATACATATATAAATAAATAAATAAATAAATAAAATATATATATATTTTTTTTACCAAATGTATTAGTTTTTTGACTTAAGGTGAAGCTCTAGTTGGTCTATTAAGTAAAAGTAGGTTAACAGTGATTTAGAATGTCATGATAGTAAATGTAAAAATAAATAAATAAATGCAGGTCATATTTATATATGTGCATTTGACACACCCTTTATTGACAGCAGCTTACACTGGTATAAATGTATATTTGTATATATGTGTTAAGAGTTAGATACACTTCAGTGTTTGTGTTTTTGGGTTAAAATAAATGCCTTACAATTATTAGATACCGTCCTGGCTGAAAATTACAAGTTTTACAATCATATAAGACACCAACTAAAATGTCATCCATTTGAACCGAAGTTTATATACCAAAGTCTATTGTCAGGAACAATCAATCCCTTTTTTTCCCACCTAAATGGAGAGTTCACCCAAACATGTCCTCGTTCTTTTCTCACACTCAAGTGGTTCCTGTCTTCTGTTGAAAACAAAACAAGCTAATCTGAAGAATGTTGGGGGAAAACAATCACATTGACTTCCATAGTAAGAACACAAATACTGTGGAAGTCAATCAACATAATCATGAAGGTCTCTTGATTCATCCATACAAAATCAATGTCAATAGATCTACAGTTTTTTGTATACTTTGTCAAAAGTCCAAGCAGCAACTAAAGCTGCCGGTGGGCAAATACCTTGTAAGTACATAGATTATGGGGAATTAGGGAATAATGTGTTAATAAATCAAGGTTATTGGTATTGTTTAACATTGTTTTGCTTTCATAATACCCCATCTAAAATTAACTTAACCCTTTAACTGATGTCTTGACTTTTCTTCTCCCACTGGTCCTACTCCCACAGAGTTAAAATAACACTGGAGCAGAGTTAAAGTGCAGAGTGAACATTAATGATGAACTCCTGCTGTTAACAAGCACAATCACTGAAGACAAACACAAAACAACAACTGACTTCAGTGAGTCACAACCTTAGGTCCTGCTGTTCTCAAAAACACAAGTCTTTTCTAAAGCTTTTTCTGCATGATTTGGCTAATCACCCACACACAAAAAATGCATTATCACTGAAACACGAATTTTTTAAATTCTTGTCAGGGGGAAGATTTTCAAAAGCCCCAGGGTTTTTTCCCCGTCTTTTTCCATTTACAAAAATACATGTGTATGTGTGGAGATGGCCTTAGATCAGGGGTGTCCTGCATAGTTTAGCTCCAACTTCTTTCAACATACATGCCTGGAAGGTCTGGTGTACATAGAAAGAGATTGATTAGCTGATGCATGTGTGTTTAATTGGGGCTGGAACTAAACTATGCAGGGCACCCTTCAGGCCCGAGTTTGGACACTCCTGGCTCAACTGAAAACTCCAATCTCTCAAACTTAGTTCAACAGGAACTTTAAACAACTACACAAGCAGCATCAGCAGCTTCACTTATTACTAACTGGTTTTACTTCATTTCTGTCAGATGTCTGCAAAAGTCCTTTGTGCGATTTATTGGAACACTTGTTTTGTTAGATGTCATCTTTGTGGAGAACTTTATTTACTTTATTTGGGCTCTTTGACCTTTTGATTTTTTCTTTGACTGCTGTAAATCTCTAGTGTGAGTCCAAATACTCTCTACTCTATGCTATTGAGCGTATTGTAATTAATAACACGTGCATGATAATATAATACAAAATATAAGGTGGTAATATCTCTCTGCTGTGTCTATTATTGGTCACCAACAGAGGGCGGTAGAGCTCTTAAGCCTAGATAATTGACCAGCGCTTTAAATATAAGCTGTTCTTTGCGTGGACAGTAATATGACATGCTTCTTTAATCACCCAGCTGCCTGGTAAGTAAAGTAGTTCGTAAAAATTTACCTACATATAAAACCAAAATACACAGCATTTCGACGTTTGAGAACTTTTATTTTGAAAAGTGACATTTGAGGTACAAATCCACATGGTGAAAACTCGTTTAACGTCGATTTAATCTAACATTTAAGTTATGTTGTTTTACAATATTAAGTTGTTCTTTTTGTTGTTTGTTATCTTTTATTTAGTCAAAATGTTAATATAAAATATATTTTTAGCCTCAAAATAAATTTCAGTATCGTTAATATCCAGTTCTTCCAGTTACCGAAAGCCCTTATACAACTAGTTTATTAATATCACTGTTTTTACACAATACTGCAGGCATTACCAAAGTACAAACACTCGTATTTAAGACATCTTTAAAACAATTCTGAACACAGTCTCTGTGTAATTATTAAATCATTATATACTCTTAACTAATTCATAAATAATACAATTTATGTACATGAACACAGAATTATAATTCATATGCGTAATATAAATATAATAAAACAGAAAGTTGTCAAGTTCATAGGAATATCAGGGTTGAATTAAAGCAAAGCACACCGCAGTACAGGAACAAATTAGGAAGCACATTTTTATGCACATTTTTAATACTACGAACATTTAAGAAATATCACACTAGCAAGTGTGCTGTTAGTCTGACTGTAAGCACAAGGCCTCACAACTGTGCTGATATTCAATGTCACAGCACGAATGTAAGTGTGATATTGCTTTTATGCAACAGTTAGATAAACAAGTAACAGTATATACTGTATGTGTGTGAAGTGGTGTAACCATGATTTCCCCTTCAAAGTATTTTAGATTTCCCAATCCTGCTACCGTTTGTACCTGAATCTCCTGATCCTACAGCAGATGGTTTGATTAACTTGGAAAACAGAAGTGCAAGACTTTTCCCCATTAGACTTCAGTTTTGAAGTTTGATCTTGTGCATCTATTTGAATACATAACATGTCTGGAAACCATTGATCCAAGTAAAAGGAAAAACAGATAAGTAAAAGGTAAACAATGCAATGAGAGACCTTGTGAGATCTTGACGTCAAGGATGATTAATTTGCTAGAGCTGATATTTTTGCCATTGCATAGGTTGTTTTACAAGAATTATGTGCCTCATTCCCACTTCCAAGGTCCAAATTATTGCACAAAGCTGCTGCCGTCGTTTCTTGAGGAAATCAGCCTTGTTCAACAATTTGTTGAGCTTGACTGCTAGGACTCCACACACTTAGTCTTGACAAACAGAGGTGATCAGACTCTTTAGCAAACAAGAGTTTTAAATTAAAGTTGTATGTTTGATGTCCTGTGATTTAAATGGAGAACCAATAAAACTGAAAAGCAAGACTTTTTTCACTTATATTTTCACAGAAGTACATCGAGGAAGGATCTGAAAGCCACGTGGGCAGCAATTTATGACATGTAGTGCAGTTGTGCTTTAGGTGACTTCCAGTGAGTCCCAGTTTGTGTTTTTTCCCCAATCCTGTCCCACTTTGCTTCCTGTCATTTTTTGTCCCAAAACAAATGTAAAAAGAAACACATCTATACAGTTTATAGCATATAGGAATGTCTTTTTAGTCACATCACATGGTGTTTTATCAGATTTGTCAAGTTTGCCTCATTATCGCTGGCTCATGGTTGCACAAAGGTAATTGTAACCCTTACCGGATTATTATGCCATGTAGTTTCTCCTCATTCCCTTAAAACTAATGAGTTATTTAATGGGGACTTTCTTAAAATGAGACTGCCCAAACCAAAGTGGAAGACCGTGAAATTTGTTTTCACCCTAAAAACCTCAGCACTCTTAGCAAAGCTTGAATCCTAGTGCGAGACTAGATGTCTAGGTGTTGCATTTTGCCTCTTCGTACTTCACATAATTGATCCTGAGGTTGTGTTTACATAAAGATGGCCAGGATAATTAGATTTAGGCTGACGTGTTGATGGTGTTGTCCCATTTGAGTTAATGTGGCCTCGGGTGCCATTCCTGCGTTCCGGTCTAAAAGCTCACCTCATTGTTGTCAGCGTCACAAAGGCCTTAGATGAACCCAGAAAAGTGGGACACCGAAAAAAAAACAAGAAACTTAGACAAAAGTGGTTTAGCAGTGAAAGTAAAAACAACCACACAGTCTGAACATGGTAATGTTAGTGCATACAGTTATCTGGGTCCTCAGACTGTGACTTCTGTTTTGCTGTTGGTCTGGTAGGCCTTAATTTTGGGATGGTGCTGATACAGTGGTTGTCCCCCGTAGCCCGTAGGCTGGGAAAGGAAATCTGGTATTGTTTCTATGCTGTACTGTCTTCTGCTGCTGTAGGTCTGTCGTCGTGATGGGTGCCCTGGATGTGAGGTCTGCCGGTAGACGTGTCTTTGCCCAGAATCCCAAGCTTTGAAGGCTGAGCTGGACAGTTGAGGGTGGGTGATGGTTTTAGGGATGCGGGTCCTCTCCATATGGTTGGTTGGGATCGAGATGGACAGAGGGGAGTGGATGTCATGGGAAGGGAGGACCTGGTGTAGGTAGGACTTGTCTTTCGGGTGCATTGGAATTGGCTGGAAAGCTACAGGAGGGGAATGATGCTGGGAGAAATCCATCAGTGGATAACTCTTGTAGTAGCTCCGGTTTGCAGTGTCAGCTGTTAGGGAGGAAAAGAAACAGCAGATGTTATGGAGACAAACGAAAGTTGACATATGTTTCAACTATTTTATAACTGAATTTCAGCTAGATTTGTGTTTTTCTGAGCAATTAGTAAAGCCTTGACTGGTGTATAAGTGAAGTTTTATAAATTAATTTCGAGAGGAGTACGTGATACGATTGATCGCGGCTGGCCTCTCATCTGTAAACAGCAATAATCCAATCAGATTGGTTCAAGCTTACAATAAATAGACAAATTTTGCCTTACTACCTTTTCTTCTTTTTAGAGTCCCTCCTTCCACCCAATCGTCTCCTTTTCCCTTTCTTTACCAGGGGGAGCTCTTGAGACCTACCTGATCTCGGACAGACTTCTATGCCCTGGGCTCAATTATCTCAATTAGGGTTCAGGGTTCAGGGTTCTCTCCCGGGACAGCATGCCAAACCTGCTATTAGTGTCAAGCAATATCTAAGTGTTGAAAGTGAAAGTGTTATGGTGGGAGGTGAACGTTTTGTGAACAAATTCTAAGTTAAAAAGTATGGAATGTAAATGTTTAGAAGACACACTAAAAAAGCTAATTTATCCACTATCATCTGCCTTTAGGGCCATCCTTTCGTATTTTAAGGTTTGAATTAGGGCTGCACATTATATAGTTTCAACATTCATATAACAATGTACGCATCTGCAATAGTCATATCTGCAATGTCATGTTGGGATTATAATTAACCAGGAATCACAGTTCAGTAAATATGATTTGTGGAGTCGCTGTGAATTGTAACAATAATCTAATAGTGTTCTTGATTTTTAATGCCTGCGATTTTAAAAGCAATTTTAAAAAAAAATTGGGCACAAGAAATTGTAACGTTTACCACTTTTACAAAGATGAATTGTGTTTCTAAAATGAAGACTATACCATGTTATTTTAGATTTGATAATAACATTTCTGTCTGTCAATATTGTTCAAGTGCACCAAAAACCATAAAGAGCTGTTTACTTTCTATTCTTTTTTCTATTGTTTTCATCTGTTCTTTAATTTTAAGTTTTTATATTTTTGGAGATTTTATGCTAATCCTACAAAATCGTCCCAATCATTGTAAAAATTATTAATTGTTTCCAAAGAGTTACTTAAGTCATATTGTAAAATAATATTCATATCGCAGTATATATCACAGAAATGCTTAATATCGTCAGTTTTTTCCAATATCGTGCAGCCCTAGATTGTGCACATGAGCACAACCTCAAGGCCAAATGTAGCATAATTGTATACAAACTGCATTATCTAGGTCTGTTATTCTGATTTGAAGATATAGTTTGCCCCAAAATGAAAATGTACTCACCCTCACTCAAACCTTAATGAGTTTCTGTTTTCTGTTGAACACAAAATAAAATATTTTGAGGAAAGCTGAAAACCGAAGCCATTGACTTCCATAGTAAGAAATACAGATACTATAGATGTCAATGGTTACTGATTTCCAGCTTTCTTCAAAATATCTTTTGAGTTCAGTAGAAGAAAGTCAAACAGGTTTGGAACAAGTAAAGGGTGAGTAAACGATTACAGAATTGCAATATCATTTTTGGGTGGACTATCCCTTTAAGAGAAATCAGATTTCAAGTAAACCAATTGTTTACTTGAGTTGTTTTGTCACAATAGGCTGTTAAAGTGAATGTGCACATAATCTACATAAATATGATCACTTTTACATAAATTGTAGCAAATGTTTTTGCATTATTTTATATTAAATAGCATACAGTATATTGTGCACCATATGAAATCTGTCTACTGTACCCATGAGCTACTTGTATCGAATTTCAGTCATGTTTTGATGAAGCGCATAAAACAGCAGTGCGTATATTCCTGTTGAGATGTCTACTGAGAGCTTGTCCATTTTATTAAACACTGACTTTATGTTGGCTGAAATGTTTAAAGGTCATGTCTCGGACACGAGTTATCTCTCTTCGCACGGTATTTACCTGCGAGCTGCTAACTTTGTCTCGCCACATTAATGTCTGCAAGCTGCACTTGTTCTGCTTGTTCTTGTATTGAAGTATGTTATAGAAGGTGTGCAGTATACGTGCGTAAGTCAGGAGACATTTTGTAAATGGGCTTATAAGCCTGAATCACACACATGAAAAAGAATTCTTTAGGTCAATTCCAGTATCAAATTTATAAAACTGATGTCTGATGGCATTCTTTCAAGTAACATTGTCATCAAGTTATATGCCAAGCCTCTTTTCTCAGTCATTACTTTCTTTTTGCTACAAGGTGATTCAAGTAGATGACATCTGAAAATCCTTGAGTTTCTTCCAAAGGCTGCATTGTCAGTGTGCATCATCATCATCATTATCATCATCATCATCATCATCATTACGCTGAGTTCATTGCAGACCATCCTGGCATCAGATCTTTGTATGGTAATATTCAGATACAGACACAATCGTATGTGAAGGTAGCTAATAGTCTATGCGTCATTATGTCAGTGAATCATTGTGATCTAGACACTATTGGCTTAACGTGTTCCCAGAATGTAGGGCAGGCTAATGCTTCTGCCTGAAAGTAAATGGACAACAAAAGCACCTCTTAAGCCCACGGCTCGCATTTTAAAATGAGTCATTCTTTGGCAAAATACAAGCAGGGCTGTTTATTGTTTTGCAGTTTTTCAACCAATCACCAACTTAAGTGAATTAGAACAGTGACTAGAGTTTGAGGATTCAAACACAGAGTAAATTTTTTGTCAATTGAATGCCAGTTTCACATTTAGAGGTCATGTGTGGAAAAAAAAGTCTTATTTAGCTCTGCTAATTTTCTCTTTAGCATTTGTAGTTTAAAATTAATGGTTTGAGTACATCACATTAATATCAAATTTGAAGAACTTGAAGCCCATAAATATTTGTCTGTTAGGTCAAAAGATGGTTTTAAATGCACAAGATCATTAAAGTTGGATAGATTCTGACTGGCTTTAAAAGTTTCTATCATTGTTGTCCAGCTGGGTATAAAATCTAAGTGATTCCTTCAACATTGTGCTTTTATATTGTTAGCTATAAACTCTTTTTAAAACATATTTATAGTTATCCTATGGAGACGAGTCCCGACTGGGCCAGTTAGCATTTCTGTGTGGAGTTTGCGTGTTCTCCCCGTGTTCACAGGGGATTCCTCAGGGTGCTCAGCTCACCGCGACAGTCCAAAGATGTGGTACAGGTGAATTGGATGAACTAAATTGACCGTAGTGTAGGTATGAATGTGAGAGTGTATGGGTGTTGCCCAGTACTGGGTTGATTCTGGAAGGGCATCCGCTGCGTAAGACATTTGCTGGAATAGATGGCGGTTCATTTCGTTTTGGCAACCTCTGATAAATAAGGGACTAAGCCGAAGGAAAATGAACGAATGAGTTATCCTGTCAGTAGCGTGCTTTACATTACAGATTTGCGAAAAACTTCTGCAATGTTTTCTAAATGTTTAATATATTTGATTCCTCTCGCAATAAATAATTTCAAAAATCATGAAGACAAGGTAAATTTATGTATTTTCACAGGCTGGTCAGTACCTGGATGGGAGACCACATGGAAAAAACTAGGTTGCTGTTGGAAGTGGTGTTAGAGAAGCCAGCAGGGGAGTGCTCAACCTGAGGTCTGTGTGAGTCCTATTGCCCCAGTAAAGTGGAGACCCCAGTTTATTTCAGATGAGATGTTAAACCGAGGTCCTGACTCTCTGAGGTCATTAATAATTGGCACTTCTCGTAAAGAGTAGGGGTGTAACCCCGGTGTCCTGGCCAAATTCCCTCCATTGGCCCGTACTGATCATAGCAAACAGTAATAGCAATAATAGCCAATTCGGTAGTCAGGGATGATTGGGAGAATTGGGAGAACTGAATTGGCTATTATTGTTTCTCCACTCCACCTATGGCTGGTGTGGTGAGCGCACTGGTGCCATTGTCCTGTAGCTGCCGTCGCATCATCCAAGTGGATGCTGCACACTGGTGCTAGTGTGGAAAGACCCCATCATTATTGTGACGTGTTTTAGGTGTATGGCCATATACAATAAATGTGCTATATAAATACACATTACATTACAAGATCAATCTTTTTTGAGTTGTGCAATGAAAAAGGACCTTTAATAGTGCCTGCTGCATCATGTCCAAGTAAACATATGAGCATTTGACTCTTATGTACTTCTTTTATCTATTTCACAATATATGGCAGTTCTTCCAATATTGGCATTTCTGTTGGCGTATTTTCAATTCAATTCCAGTTTGGTCAATGTAAAGGGTAATGAAAATGCAGCCATGTTGCTGTGTCTGAAATACATACTTTAGAAATACAACAGCGTGTACGTGAAGTGAAACAATGGTTGCATCTGGTGTGGATGAGGTGTTATATTTATTTTCATGTGTGAAGGCCCTTTACTCCATTCCTGGAAGTTTTTACAGCAGTAGAAATCTGTGCTTAACATTGTCGGAAAAGATACCATCAAATTAGCCAGAACGGGAGTCACGTGATGCGTCTGAGGTAAGCGGATATAACCAAACGAGCTCCCGAGAAATCGTTTGATATTACTTTAAATAAGCACTGAAACTCTGTCCAAATACTGGAAAGTTGTTACCTGACATTGATTAACAACGTGGAATGATGGAGCGTCGACTAAAGCCTAAGAAAGATGAGCGCGGGACTGCCGAAACTACTGAGAGAAAGTCCCCACACGGGGCCGAAGCTAACGTCCCTGAGGTGGAAAGTTCAGCGGCTGTACTCGCCGCTGCAGTAAAGGAGTTTCGTGAAATCATCGGAACTGTTAAGCAGGAGCTGATATCTCAAATGTCAGAGCTTAGAAACTCCATCCAGGGCTCACTCGATGCCATTACGGCGTCAGTGTCTTCTATGCAGGGCCGGGTCTCTGCAGCTGAGCAAAGAATTAGCGATGTGGAAGACACAGTCGCGGGAAATGAGCGATCCCTCAGTCTTCTCAGAAAAGACAACGAGGCTTTGAAAAATAAGTTAGAATATATGGAAAACTACAACAGACGTAATAATATCCGCTTGGTGGGACTGAGGGAGGAAGCAGAAGGACGGGACACGATTGAATTCTTTAACACTTGGCTCCCGAATGTTTTGGGACTTGAAAATGTAGGCACTTCGCTTGTCATTGAGCGCGCTCACAGAGTCCCGGCGGCAAGAATTCCGGGAAAACCCCCACGACCATTCCTCATTCGATTTTTGAGATTTCAGGACCGTGAAAGCATCCTACGCACTGCCAGGGACAAAGCTCCAATTCTAATCGAAGGAAAGAGAATCGGATTCTATCCGGACTTTTCCTCAGAGGTGATGAGCCGTAGAAGAGAAATGATTCCAGGCCTCAAGGCATTAAAGGGGAAGAATGTTAAATGTCACCTTGTGTACCCTGCTCGTATACGGATTCAAACGGATGATGGCGGGACATGGTTCTGTAATACACCGGACGAAGCATCAAAGTACTTGTCGGAACTTAAGTGAGTAACGTTCGCAGTGTATTTGCTATCCTCCGGGGGACGAATGCGATGTTGCAATGGCTCTGACGGACTTATTGTGTTTTTTTTTTTTTTTTTGAGGGTACCAGGATTTTACATGACAATAGACTAAAAGTGGCATTGACCCTCTCATTGACCAACAACACTAAATGTTCGGGACAATACTTTTGGACACTATTCTTTACCAGTGACTTTTGCTCATATCAGTGCTTTTTTATGTGCAAGGTGAGCTCGTGGTTGGGATTTAATTTTGGTTTAGGAAAGTACAGTGAAGTACGTGCTAATCGTTTCTCAACAGTTTTTTCTCTTGGCTGCTGTAAAGTTTTGGTTCAGTAGCTATGTTAAGGTTTTATACTTGCTTTTTTTTTCTTTTTCCCTTTTTTTTTTCCTCTTTATTTTTTTTCTCACTTTTCTTTTGGAGGTACTTCAACATTTCAAATCTGTGGAGAGTCTGGCTCAATTTGGATGGAGTTCAATATGGTTTTAAAATGTTTTTTTATTGAATACAGATGTTAAAACCATTGAAATTAATTACATTTAATGTGAAGGGTCTACATAGTCCAGTTAAAAGGAAAAGAGTTTATACATATCTTAAGAAGTTGGGGGCAGAGATAGTTTTTTTGCAGGAAACGCATTTGACAGAGACTGAGCATAAGAAATTAAAAAGGGAATGGGTAGGCCAGGTATTTGCATCATCATTTAATTCTAAATCAAGAGGGACTGCTATATTAATAAATAAGAATATACCATTTACGGTTACAAAGTCAATCCTTGACCCCTCAGGAAGATATGTAATGATACAGGGACATATGTATTCTGAACAGTGGACGATGTTGAATATTTATGCTCCAAATATTGATGACCACTTGTTTATGCAAAATATTTTTCTCCAAATTGCTCAATCATCAGGCACACTTCTGGTAGGTGGAGATTTTAACTTTGTTCTAGACAATATACTAGATAGATCCTCAACTAAACCAGTGCCCCTCTCTAAAGCAGCTAAATCTACTAATACATTTATGAAAGATTTGAATTTAGTGGATGTATGGAGGAAAGAACACCCACAAGAAAGGGATTATTCTTTTTATTCGCATCCCCATAATACACACACTCGTATAGATTATCTCTTGTTGCCCTCTCAACTTCTATACAGGGTGCTAGATGTTGAATATCTACCTCGATTACTGAGTGATCATTCTCCCCTTGTAATGTCACTTTCCATTCCAGAGAAAATAAAAGGAAATTACAGGTGGAGACTAAACCCTACTCTTCTTAAACAACCTGAATTTCATAAATTTATAAGGGAACAAATTGATATTTTTACTTCAACAAATAAACCCTCATGTTCCAATAGTTTTATATTATGGGACACTCTAAAAGCTTATCTTAGAGGTCAAATAATTTCCTATACTAAGGGGCTGTTAAAAAGAAAAAATTCTAAATTAAGTACTTTAGAAGTTGAAATCCTAGCACTTGAAAAATTGTACCACAAATCGCAAACAAAGGATATTTATAAAGAATTACTAAACAAAAAGATTGAATACAATAAATTGAACACCTACCAAGCAGAGAAAGCTATTATTTACTCTAATCAACGTTATTACGAACTCGGTGAGAAAGCTCAGAAAGTCTTGGCCTGGCAATTAAAACGAGAGGAACAGAAACGAACAATAAATGTTATTAGTACTGGTAACAAGGAAACATACAACCCGGTAGAAATTAATGATGTATTTAAGCAATATTACACAGAATTATATACCTCTCAATCATGTATAGATCAGTCAGAAATGGAAGCTTTCCTCTCCTCAGTCCATCTACCATATCTCTCAGAGGAAGACAGATCTAGTCTGGATCAACCTTTTTCTACTTCTGAACTGATTGAAGCTATTAATCTGTTGTCTAATAATAAATCACCAGGTGAAGATGGTTTTCCATCAGAATTCTATAAAGAGTTTCAAGATTTGCTTGTGCCATATTTAATGGATGTTCTTGATCAGGCTAGGGTGGAAAAAAGTTTCCCAGATTCTTTTTCAAATGCTACAATTTCAGTAATACTCAAAAAAGGTAAGGATCCAAAGAACTGTGCCTCCTACAGGCCAATTTCACTCCTCAATGTAGATTATAAATTAGTCACTAAAATGGTTGCTAAAAGATTAGAAACTCGACTTCCTCAATTGATTAATCCAGATCAAACCGGCTTTGTAATTGGGAGATTAGGCGCAAATAATCTGAGGAGATTTTTTAACATTATTCACACTGCTAAAGAAAAACATATACCAGGGATAGCCGTTTCTCTCGATGCTGAAAAGGCTTTCGACCGAGTTGAGTGGTCATACTTATTTGAAGTACTAAAAAAATTTGGATTTGGAACTGTATACATAGAGCTAATTCAATCACTTTATAAATCCCCTAAAGCTAAAATTATTACAAATGGAATTATTTCTTCTTCGATACCTTTGTATAGAGGATGTAGACAAGGTTGCCCCATCAGCCCAGCTCTCTTTGCCCTCGCGATCGAACCTCTAGCTGAGGCTATTAGATGTAATCCTAACATAAAAGGCTTTAAAACTGGCCCTGAAATACAAAAAATATCTCTGTTTGCCGATGACATTCTTTTGTTTCTTACTGACCCTGTAGACTCTCTATCTAATTTACAGAATGTGTTACAGTCATATAGTACTTTTTCTGGATATAAAGTTAACATCGATAAAAGTGAAATTTTGCCATTATCAGGTTTTGATTATACTTCACTAAATACATTTTCTTTTAAATGTTCACCTGCTGGCATTAAATACTTAGGTATACATGTAGATGGCAACCTAAAAAATCTCTACAAATTTAATTTGGCTAATCTTTTAGAAAAAACTGGCAGAGACTTAACAAATTGGATGGATTTACCACTCACATTATTTGGTAGAATTAATGCAGTTAAAATGAATGTTTTGCCCAAATTCTTATATGTATTTCATTCTCTTCCAATATCAATACCTAAGTCCTTCTTCACTTCTCTTAACGCATTAATAAGATCATTTATTTGGCATCGAAAAACCCCAAGGGTTGGCCTTGACAAACTGGCTTTAGACTACAGCAAAGGGGGATTGAGACTCCCCAATTTTAAGATGTATTATTGGGCAGCCCAATCCAGGTTTCTGGCACAGATGTTCGCAGAAACCCCTTACCCGGCATGGCTTATTATGGAGACATTTGAGATGAAAGAGGACTGTCCCACTAATATACTATATACATGGGATGAAAAATTGATAAAAACTAGAACCAATAATCCTATGATTATCCATTCAGTTCAGACCTGGTACAAACTTCAGTTGATGTTGGGACAAGACACGTCTCTCTCTCCCAAAACACCTTTATGGGGGAACAGGTTGCTTTCAATGTGCTATAAAAACAAAAATTTTAAAATTTGGGCAGATAAGGGAATTACTCATTTAGAGCATTGTTTTGATGATGGTGTTTTAATGTCATTTGAACAATTAAAAAATAAATATAACATGAGCAATAAAGAATTTTTTAGTTATTTGCAACTGAGGGATTGTTTAAGGGTCAAATTAAAAAATTATCCAAAGATACCCAATTTAACTACTATGGAGGAACTTGTTTTCTCTGATAAACCGTTACATAAAACAATTTCAAGAACATATGATGCTTTGATCATAAGACATTCTTTGACTGACTCTGATAAGTCCAAAACTAGATGGGAACAGGATTTGGGAATAACACTAGAAAATGACCTGTGGAGTCAGCTATGTAGAGATGGGGTTACCTCAACTTTGAACTCCAGATTTAGACTAATCCAGTTTAATTTCTTACACCAGCTTTATTATACTCCATCCAGATTACACAAATTTAAAAACAGTATTTCTCCCCTCTGCTTCAGATGTGGTATAGAAGAAGGTACATTTTTGCATTCTACATGGCTGTGCCCTAAAGTGAAAGTGTTGTGGGTACAAGTGTGCAATATCATATCACAGATTCATGGAATTGATTTTCCATTGGATCCAGAGATATGTTTATTGGGCAATTATACAAATTCTAATCTCCAGCATAATTATGCTATTAAACTTACTGAAATGTTGCTGACAATAGCTAAAAAATGCATTGCTTTGAAATGGAAAACAGACAGTGATGTACCGATTGGACTGTGGATCTCAGAAGTCTGCAACTGTATACCATTAGAGAAGATCACATACTCTTTGAGAGGAAAGGGTGAATTATTTAAAAAGATTTGGAGTCCATTTTTGAATTATATTAAAACAGTACCACATGATTTGATTTGACAAAATAGTTTTTTCCACTGGTTTATACTGTATCTCCTCACTTTTTATTTATTTGTTTTTAATTTACTTATTTATTTATTTTATACACTATGTGTGTTTTACTTTAGTTTGTTTGTTGTTTAGTTTTGATGTTCTGTATTGTTAACTTTTGAAAAACAAATAAAAAATATACAATCAAAATTAGCCAGAACATATTAACTTAGTAATGTTTCAAAGTCAAAAGATTTACTGTTATTGTATTTAAAGAGTTAGTTCACCCCAAAATGGAAATTCTAGCATCCTTTACGCACCATTAACTTGTTCAAAACCTATTTGAACACATAAAAACATTGACGTTCCTAGTAATTTTTTTGCAACCTGCAGCATTCTTCAAAATATCTTCTTTTGTGTTCAACAGAAGAAAGAAACTCAGAAAGGTTTAAAACCACATGAGGATGAGACCTAATGAGGTAATTTTCATTTTGGATGAACTAACCCTTTGAAGTGCAGTTTTAACAGAATTGAGTTGATTTTGATTGCTTGTATTGCTTGTTTGAGTTGTGCTCTGAGTCTTTAGTCTTTTTCAATAATCAGCTAAAGATTCATCTTCTTTTTCAAAATGACCTTCTGTTTCTAACTATTCTGTTTTCTACTTTATTTATTTTATGAAAAGAAAAACTTGCTTTGACTTTATGATGCTAACACTCTGTATCTGTTCTATTCTGTCTACTTTTCATTTATATAAAAATTACTTTGATCTTTTAACCCAACAATCTCTTTTCAATTAATTTTTTTCTTTAAAAAACCCTAAATCTGAGCCTCTAACAAAAACATTTTCTGTTCTTCCTTCCTTTATACTCTTATTTACATATTGTTGTTCTTTTGTTGCTTTGATTGCTTCTTTGGAAGTATGAGGGCATTTGTAAGTCACTCTGGATAAAAGCATGTGACAAATAATTGAATGTAAATGCATGAATGAATTGCAGATGTGGTACATTTACAAGAAAAGATAGATGGTAGATTTATTGCAATATAATTTTGTGTGTGAAGGTCACTACTGATTGCCTTCCAAAGATAAGTATTCTGCATCTAGAATGATGTTGATAGAAAGCATCAGTGTGAATGAAGATAACGGAAGCAAGAATGTAAGAAATTTGACCTGACATAACATAAACACTTCATGCACTTTCCTTTTCCATTATAAAGTTCTGTTGAAAGTAAAAATCCAGTGTTGCAGCAGATGACTAACACCTTTTGTGCTGTGTTGATTCTGTGTGTAAATCTGACCAAACAGTTGAATGTTTTCAGTCCCAACTGTGTAGCCAGCGGCAGTGGGATGTTAAATTGAGTAGCAGAGGTGACACAGAGTAACCTTGTGGTGTCCCGACTGTGTCCTCTCAGACCAGAGGGCTCCCCTGATTCTGTCAGTCACATTTAGGGACTGTTGTTTAGGCTGTCCGGCAGAGCATGAAATAATTCAACATCTGTGAATGAATTTTTTTTTGGTCTTGTGCATAGTAGCATGTCAGTGCCCTTACCAACTGCTTTCAGAGAGTTGTATTTGTTGAGCGCCAGGCCTGGTATGCTGAGGTTGCTTTGAGGATGAGAGAGTCCAGCTGGTGCACCGAAAGAGAAACCAGCATTGTTTAGATGGTATTGCTCTGGAAAAAATGTAGAAGAATATTTTGAAAAGAGTGAGAGGGGAACAATAATATTTAATGAGTTTCTTTAAATATGTATTTTGACAATGATGAGTTGTTTCAACAGTTAGGTAAAATATGGGCAAAGCCAATGGATAGGTTATTTAGAGGTTTAACCCAATGTTTAACCCAGCACTGAGGGGTTTGTTCTTATTTTTCATTTTTAAGAGTACTGTACTGTAAGAAATGTAGTGACAAAAGGTCAAGACAACAAATATTTTATGTTGCTTTTATGTATTTTAAAAAAGTTAATCAGGTTTCAAGTTTTTTTAATTATACAAAGTTTAACTTAATATGTTTAGTCAGTTTTTTAAATTATTTATGTATCATTTTACAATAAAACAAACAGCACAATTGACAAAAAGAATATTCAGCATTAAGTAGCATCAGAGTATACAAATATAAAAACATATACATCAACAAATCCAGTTTATGTTACTAGACTAAAACAGGAGTCACATAACAGCTTGTGAATGGTCAGTGTGATAACAATGGGTATTATGCAGGCACAGGTTAAAGGGTTCACAAAGGGTCCATAAAAATATTCCAGGTTTTTAAAAATATGTGTGTTTTGTTTTTTAAGCTATATGTTAAATATTTCAAATGCAGCGTGTCATTTATGATATTTTTAAATAATTCAAATGTTGGAGGGAGTTCCTGTTTCTAGTTTAACAGAATACATTTCCTAGATACATAAGAAATTAGACCTATCCTTTTGGTAAAAAAAGGCCTGATACCTCATTCAAGTCCACCCCAAAAAGATATATTAAAGGGGTCTTTTGATATTTCTTTCCCAGGACCATCAAAAAAAAAACTGTATGTACAGAATTCCAAAACTCATTACATTTTTTACAATTCCAAAAAATATGCATAAAAGTGCCCTTAAGCTTCTTACATCGTTTACATAAAGGCGATGCACTGGGATATATCCTACTGAGGCGAACTGGGGTCAAATATATTCTTTGTATAAATTTATAATTTTGTTCAGTTATTTTGTTACTAGAAAATGAAAAAGATACACATTTGTATACAACATCCCACTGATCATCATCAGAATTACAACCCAGGTCTTTTTCCCTTACTTTTTTAGTGAGATTAAAGTAGAATCAGCTTGGTCTGTTAAGATTGCATACATCTCAGATATCTTTCCCTTCAACACTGAAGTATTCTCTGGAGTGTTTTCTAATTTAGATAATTCCAGTGAAATATGGCCCCTTGCAAGTAAATCATTTATCAGGTGTCTAAGCTGTGGTACATGTAAAAATCTTTATTGTCAATATCAAATTCATTTTTTTAATTCAGAAAAAGATTTAAGTGTGCCCTCTTTAAAAACATGCTTAAAAGAGACAATGCCTTGCTCTTTCCACTTAATGAATACTGTTCTTCCAATAGGGGATGGTAAATCTGGATTATAAGACAGAGTTGACGATAGAAATTTTTGAATGCAAGCTACAAAATCTTTTCATTTCTTGCCAGGTTTTTAGAACATTATAAATAACAAATGTCTTAACACAGTTATTTACCTGCTTTATGTTATTAATGTAGGGTAATAATGCTAATGATACTGGATAAATGGGCAGCTTCTCAATATCAGTCTATTGTGCATTTTCTTGAGGGTGTACCCAGCTTATAATATTTTTTGTTTGTGCTGCCCAATAGTATAATTCAATATCTGGGAGTTCTAAACCTTCATTTTCTTTAATAAAAGAAAAATCCTTGCAATCCTTGGTTATTCCAAATAAAAGTGCTAATTTGCTTATTTCAAGATTTGAAAAAGGATTTATGTAAGTAGCAGGTTAGAGACTGAAATAAATTACTATAATATGGCAATACATTCCTTTTGACCACAATTAATCTTCCCAGGAGAGATATGGGCAATAAAGACCAATATATCTAAATCATCATTTATTTTTTTATTTAACAGATCCTCAAGGTCAGCAGATATCACCACGCGCAAATATGTAAAACCTATCTGTCTCCAAGTGAAAGGTTATATATTGTGGAGATTTTCAGTGATTGGAGAGGATATGTTTAGTCAGTTTGATATAAGTTGAGTCCTTTTTGACTAGGAAAGTTTGTTTCAACTAAAAATAATTTAGACAGCAAGATTTTTTTAGTGTTTCTTTAGAATGAATTGTTTTAGTGTGTTAAAATGAATGAATTAAAATTGAATGGGACAGTATAGTGATTATAGATTAATGCTTTAAGAGAAAACGCATTTATTTTGAACCGTGATCAAAACTGACTGGAACTCCCTGTGCATTAATGATTTTATTGCACACCTTCAAGCCAATCAGAATCAAGAATTTTAACAGACTGTATAATAACAAACATTAAATATAACAGCGGTATGTCTTTTTGCAACTCAATAAGAAAAATATAAAAAATGTGAAAGGTTAACCACACTTTTGAGAAACGATAAACTGTTGGAACTGTAAGAAAAAAGCAACAGCTACGTTTATTTAGTTAATTCCATGGCAAAAAGGTCTTTTTACCTGAAGATCATCAAAAAAACAAAAAAAATGAGGGGGGAAAAATCAATTTGTAGCCCTTCTGTAAAATGTTTATTCCTTTTCCAATATTTCTCAAGTGATATTTAATGGAGCGAGACAATTTTGAAGTATTTCCAATAATATATATTTTTTATTTTAATTTGGCTTGAATAAAAGTAGTTTTTAAATAAAAATTTAAAACCCTTTTAAGGTCAATATTATTAGCTCGTGCGGCACAGTGATGCAGTGGGTAGCACTGTCACCTCACAGCAAGAAGGTGACTGGTTTGAGCCCTGGCTGGGTCAGTTGGCATTTCTGTGTGGAGTTTGCATTTGCTCCCCGTGTTTGCATGGGTTTCTTCCAGGTGCTCCTGTTTCCCCCACAATTCACCACAACTGCTGTAGGTGAATTGGGTAAGGTAAATTGTCCGTGTTGTATGTGTGTATGTCCTGGTCCTCCAGGTTGGGGGTTGAGCGTTGGGCTAACGAACCACCTTTTAAAAAAATTTGACGTTGCAAAACACCAACATGGTGTGACTAAACATCAAGTTTGATATAAACAACCCTGGAAGTAAGTATTATTAGCTCCCTTAAGAAATATGTATATATTTTTCAATTGTCTACAGAACAAACAATTCTATACAATGACTCACCTAATTAGGCTGCACGGTGGCGCAGTGGGTAGCAGATTTGCCTCACAGTAAGAAGGTCGCTTGTTCGAGCCTCAGCTTGGTCAGTTGGCATTTCTGTGTGGAGTTTGTTTGTATGTTTCCCCGTGTTCGCGCGGGTTTCCTCCGGGTGCTCCGGTTTCCCCCACAAGTCCAAAGACATGCGCTATAAGTGAATTGGATAGGCTAAATTGTCCATAGTGTATGTATGCGAATGAGAGTGTATGAGTGTTTCCCAGTGATGGGTTGCAGCTGGAAGGGCATCCGCTGTGTAAAACATATGCTGGATAAGTTGGTGGTTCATTCCGCTGTGGCGAGCCCAGATTAATAAAGGGACTAAGCCAAAAAGAAAATAAATGAATGAATGACTTGCCTAATTACTCTAACTTGCCTCTTTAATCTAATTAACCAAGCCTTTAAATTCCACTTAACACTTGTCAAAAATCTAGTAAATATGTAGTCATCATGGCAAAGATAAAATAAGTGATGTTTTATAAACAAATTTCGGGAGGAGCACGCGCAGAAGTTTCAGTATCAAATACGTCATTGACATTTATTCTATTATCCAATCAGTTCTTGACCAAACCTCTATATATACCAAAGCTGTCTTACCTGCAGCATCTTACGACTTTAGCATCCCTCCACCACCCCGTCACCTCACCTCTTAAGCATTACAATCCCGGGGGGAGTGTTCTGGGGCCGGGTAGATACTTCGCTCGAATCCCAATTCCTCTCTGTTTTCTGATAAGGGGAATAACTCGAGTTGGGGTGTCTTCCCCGAGCTCAGAGCCCTCTCCCCGGACAGCGCGCCAAATACGCTTTATTCTGAAACTATTGCAAGTGTGAACTCGTGAAATCAATTATTAAATCTCTTTAGAAATGTGTTGAAATCTCTGTTAAAGAACTTGGGGAAAATATAAAGAATTCAAATTGAACAGTAAGACTAATCATTCTGACTTCAACTGTATACAGCAAAATAAATTACAATAGATGGAAATACTATGTACATTGTGGAGCTGCAGTAGAGACCTATTTAAATTCACTCTATATGTAACGACCCTATATTGACCATTGGGATGTAGTTCAGATGTCCAGCCTAAATGACCTATTTTTCCTTGTAAACTGTGGGTGACGCCACAGGAAGGACATTGATGTAATTAACGAATGTTAGATGTTGCTTTCCTTCTTTCCAGTTTGTTCCATTACTCATTAGCCCCATTTCATTTAACATGAGTGGTGTGTTGAGAGATGCGGACAGCTGTTGTTTTAGGGTAAACCTGTGTTAAACATTCTGAAATCAGTCTGGCATTTCTTAGTAGTGGTTAGCAGTGTTTTAATCCTTTAAATGACTGTTGGATTAAAAGCCAAAAGCATAACCTTCAGTGCATTAATCCAAACAAGAACGTCTAGTCCCTAAAAAGTTATAAGACTGTGATGGTGCTTCAAACGCATGTCTGGATAATTCTTCATGCGATTATCTTTTGTTGAATCAAACTTGGTTTCAAGTATTACTGTGTTTTCATGTCTTTAATGTTGTTATGGAAAGTATTTCTTTTTATTCTGGGTTTGTTATATATTTATGTTAACATACATTTTTATTATTATTAATTTCCAAAATAAATTCAAAATAAACAAAAATTGGCAAAATTATATTTACTAAAATATTTATATATTTTAATATTTATGTGAATATATTTTCTACAATTACATAGTTTGCCCCTTAAAAAATAGCCCCTATATGATTTTTTTTTCCCTTTTTAAAAATTCCCCAAATGATGTTTAACAAATTTCCCAGGGATGGGTTGCGGCTGGAAGGGCATCCGCTGCGTAAAACATGTGCTGGATAAGTTGGCGGTTTATTCCGCTGTGGCGACCCCGGATTAATGAAAGGGACTAAGCCGAAAAGAAAATGAATGAAATGAATGAATGAATGAATGTTTAACAGAGCAAGGAAATTTTCATAGTATGTCTGATAATATTTTTTGCCGGTGAATGTCTTATTTGTTTTATTTCGGCTAGAAGAAAAGCAGTTCTAAATTTTTTAAACACCATTTTAAGGTCAAAATTATTAGCCCCTTTAAGCTATATATTTTTTCGAACAAACCATCATTATACAGTAACTTGCCTAATTACCCTAACCTGCCTAGTTAACCTAATTAACCTAGTTAAATATAAGTTAAGCCTTTAAATGTCACTTTAAGCTGTATAGAAGTGTCTTGAAAAATATCTAGTCAAATATTATTTACTGTCATCATGGCAAAGATAAAATAAATCAGTTATTAGAAATGAGTTAAAACTATTATGTTTAGAAATGTGTTGAATAAATCTCTCTGTTAAACAGAAATTTGGGAAAAAATAAACGGGGGCTAATAGTTCTGACCTCAATTGTATATATTATTAGCCCCCCTTTTAATTTTATTTATTTTTTAAGTATTTCCCAAATTATGTTTAACAGAAAATGGAAATTTTCACAGTATGTCTGATAGTATTTTTTCTTTTGAGAAAAATTCTTATTTGTTTTATTTCGGCTAGAATAAAAGCTAATTTTTAATAAAAAAAAAAAATTTAAGGTCAAAATTATTAGCCCCTTTAAGCTTTTTTTCCCGATTGTCTACAGAACGAACCATCATTATATAATAACTTGCGTAATAACCCTAACCTGCCTTAACCTAATTAACTTAGTTAAGCCTTTAAATGTCACTTTAAGCTTTATAGAAGTGTCTTGAAAAATATCTTGTAAAATATTATTTCTGTCATCAGGGCAAAGATAAAATAAATCGGTTATTAGAAATGAGTTATTAAAACTATTACATTTAGAAATGTGCTGAAACAATCTTCTCTCCGTTAAACATAAATTGTGGAAAAAATAAACAGGGGGGCAAATAATTCAGGGGGGCTAATAATTCTGACTTCAACTGTGTGTATATATATATATATATATATATATATATATATATATATATATATATATATATATATATATATATATATATATATATATATATATATATATATATATATATATATATACTTTCCATCATTTTATTGAAAGATATTTAATTTTCCTGAAATAACATTTCAACCTAACCCAAAAATAACATGTATTTCAGACACATTGCAATATCTTTTGGTATATGAGTGTTTCATTTCAATCTACTTTCAATTTCATTTTATTTCAGTTTCAAAGTTACTAAATATGTTTATTCATATGTTTCAAATATATTTTATATTGAATGAGGAAAATGTAGTTCTTTGAGGATATTCACCTCAGTACAGCTGCAGAAATGTTATTAACAACCATTTACGATCTCTGTGCCCTCTTGACACTTTCAGCCGTGTTTGATAATGATGAAGAGTAAAGGGAGAAGTTAATGAAGGGGGTTTGTCAGGGTAAAGCATCTCTCTGGGTGCAAGGCTTAACATCACAAAGAGAAATCAAACCAGACTGTTGGTAAGATTAAGTAAATGTGATCTAATTGTAAGAGAGGGATAGAAAGGAGAGGGTGATGTCCTTTTTGCACGTTAATATCTTCATTAGGTATTTCTGACTAGATCTTTGAAGTCAAAACTATCTTAAGGAAGACCAGAGGGGGAATAAAAGCTTTTGATGCATTATGTAATTTTTTTTAGGGCTGGTTATTAATAAAGTCATGCATATTTCTAATGCATTTGATGAATAGTCTTCAGATTCATAAAGGTCCTAAAGAACTTTATTACTGTCTTACATTATGTGAATATTACTTAACTTTGAGTGAGCATTTTTAAATCAAATGTTTTATGAACATTTACAGTTGTTGCTACAGAACAAAAATATTACAAAAATAATAACCATACATAGCCCGCATTTAGTTAACTAAAATACTATATAAGTCAATTCTGAATTTAAAAAAATAGTTTGTTTATTGTTATTTACTACACTATTTCAGAAATATGTTTGGATTAAATATAAGAAATTTCTTAAACAGTAAATGTGTGTCTTTCAGGTAAATTTAAGTAGTTCTATTCTGGTCTTGGTCTTAGCCCCTCAACATCTTGATCTTGATGGTCTTGATTATGAAATATATTTATTTTTTACTGAAATGTGCCCAAAATCATAACTAAAATGAGAACTTGCGGTTTGTTTTATTGCATCACTGTGAAAAACCATTTAGAGTGTATAATATTTATTTATTCATTCAGTGTTTAATTTGTGTTTTGTGCTTTTAAAATACATTTCAGTACAATTTTATGCTTTTAAAGTACATTTCAGTAATTTTGCAAGAATAATCAGGCTTGGTTAAAGTACCTCAACTACTTCAGTAACAGGCATTAAGTCTAAACCTGGTAAGTTAATACCAGGTATCACAGTTTGCAAGCCAGCATGAGTCTGTATGTGAGCACATGTACTATGGCATGACCGTGTCGTACACAAAGACGAACAGTCCAATTTTAGACATCCCCTTATGTAGTCCGCTCTTTAATTCTAAGCCTTCGGCATTTCGGCCTTTGTTTTTATACACCACTGCACACACACCCCTCACACTACAGCATCACAGACGTCTCCATTGCTGCAGGGCTAAGAACATACACAACAGGCCCTGATAGTAGGAGATGGTGGGACTCCATTGGGGAACAGGAACAATGTCGCACAAATACACAGATGCCACCCTGTCCCATATTAGTGCATCTCTGCTGAACATTCTCAATCCCCCATTCAATTTGCATTGCCATCCCCAAATATGACTGGCAGGATGTTTACTGTACCTTGAAGCTCATATGGGAATGAGAGGTCAGTTTTGGAAATTTTCGGCCTCTCAGCTTGTTGAGAATTGTACATCACTCCATCCCTGAAGCCAAAAATATTAAATAAAGCTGAATGGCAGCTCACTTTAAACCCATCAGCAATTTGCTACATAATATTACCACAGTCTGAACATTGATGCTTTTAGAAAAATATGAAATAGTTAAGAGAGATGGACTGGCTGTAGGCTGCACTAAGACTTTTTGGTTTATTAAATATTTATGTTTTCGTATAATATATTGGTCTGTATATTTACTGTATACTTTATGCTCATTTTGCCCAATCCCTGTGGACTGCAAGACATGTGCGTAACATGAAGGCACATAACTTGTAGTAAGTTAGAGGCGTAACTTGCTGTTAGCGTGGTCCGATTGAACCATGCAAGATTTCACAAGGAGCTGTTGGCAAGATGGCGAAAATATTTACCACAGAACATTTTCAGCAAATGTTTTCACGAGTTTTCTCCAAATTTATCCACAACCTATTCATTTGACATATTATTATTGTATATTCATTCATTTAGCAATGCCCACCATGCAACTCCACTCGCTGACTTTTTCATCCGTTTTGTTATGACAGTTAGCCTACTTGGCGTTGCTCCTGTGATTACAAATAACAGAACAATGGCGAGTGTGTCAAGAATTAAAACCATTGCAACTTGTGGGTTTAGGTTTGGTGTAGGTATAGACATTAAGAACTATGACGGTTGGGTTTAGCATTTGGGGAAGGTTTAGACGTTAATAACGATGATGGTTGAGTTTTAGTTTGTCCTCATTTGTAAGTCGCTTTGGACAAAAGCGTCTGCTAAATGACTAAATGTAAATGTAAATGTAAATGTAGTTTGGGGAAGATGTAGACATTAATAATAACTGTGATTGTTGGGTTTAGGGTTGGGGAAGGTGTAGACTTTATTAATGATGATAATTGGGGTAGATGTAGATGTTAACCATGATGTTTGGGTTTAGATTTGGGGAAGGTGTAGACATTAATAACTGTGATGGTTGGGTTTTAGTTTGGGGAAGATGTAGACGTTAATAACTGTGATTGTTGGTTTAGATTTGGGGAAGATGTAGACATTAATAACTGTGTTGGTTGGGGTAGGTATAGATGTTAATAACTATGATGGTTGGGGTAGATGTAGACATTACTAACGATGATGGTTGGGTTTAGGGTTGTTGTAGGTATATACATTAATAACTGTGATGGTTGGGTTTAGGTGTGGAGTAGGTGTAGACGTTAAAAACTGATGTACAGCGACATCTTGCCGACAGCATAGTTTTGACATGTGGGTCTCCAAACTTCAAGTTACACCTCAAACGTAGTACAAGTTACGTCCCTTCATGTTATGCCACTATTTTGCAGTCCACAGGCAGACCCTATTCCAATCTGATATACCTGTAGAGTAGTACCACATTCATCAAAAGTCTTTATTTTTACACTTTTAGAACAAAGTTACAGCTTTTTGATTCTCTCTGGAAAAAAACATGTGCCTGGATGCATGTCATGGGCTGCACCCTGTGAAATTGCTGTAAATAAAACAGAGGAACAACATTGTTATCATAAGAAAGCCTTTGACACATACAACCACAGCAGTGTGATAAGTCTAGGCTGGTTCCTAAAGCATACGATCACACCAGTGGAATGGTGTTTTGTAAAATGCACACTGATGTCTATTCACCTTATTCTCCGCGGCCATTTAAATCATTTTGGCTTGAGACTTCCGGTCTTATTTACTTCCATTCATTTTTACACGTTAAAAACAGCTCGTTTTGCTGCTCGGTGTTGCAAACTGATATTTTCTTATTATATTATCCTACTTTGTCTGTATTGTCATGCAAACACCTGTTTTAGAGTAAGTAGTTTGACCATTTTCTGCCGTTTATTATTCCTAGTCATTTCTCCCATAGGCAGCTGATTCGGAAGTTCTAAAACAATCGCAAAAACGAGCGCACTTCCGCATTGAAGAATAAGGTCAATAGAGGATGGAAAAAGAATAATTGTACACATATTCTTACGGTTTGTGTTACACATTGTTTAGGTAACTAGAAAATTTACTCTGTTCTTTTCCCAGTTAAACAGCCACTCACTTCATGTAGTTTAGGAGAAAGTAGTAAATCCAGCAGCTCTAATCCTCTGTGCAGTGCATGGGCATGTCATACACCAGACCCGTCACCATCAGCGTTCTCTCCCATCCAAAAGCACATTTTTTGGGACTCAATATGAGACATATCCTGTGTAGCTCTGTTGTGGGGTAATAGGTGTACTCTCACGCTCATGTCTGTTTTCTGGGAGAAGCAGCCATAAATGAACTTCTACCGTTGGTTACATAACCAAGAGCCATGCTCAAAAAAATGTTTTGCAGCTAGTATTGAAAAAAACATCTTATGGTACGGAAAATACATAAGTATTTGTTGGAAAAGAAATACTCTGGTTCATCCAAACAGATTTTTTAACATACTTGATTTACAACATACTGCTATTGGTGCTACAATATGTGTTTCTCTTTCCAATCAGTGTGGCAGTGTAATATTTCCATTTTAACCCTATATGGATAAAAGTCATTTTATTTTAAGTCAGTTATTTTGAAACCTGGATTTATAAATCACCTTCCCATTGCAAGACCTAAAACAGCACAAGTTTAATCTTCAGACAATTACTATGCCCGCAGAAAGTATGCAGTGAGATGTGTACAGTCACATCGCTAAAGCCTCTAAGCACTGTGGAGCGAAACTTAAATCCTCCTCATAAAGAGGAGAGAAAGTGTGCCGTTAAGCCTGGCACAGACTCTGGATATCAGCATAAACCCCACATCAACTGTCGGTCTGAAGCCTGCTGCGTCTCACGCCTGTGTAAATCCACAGAGTGAAATCACAGATGAGGCGACCTCACTTGCGTTTATAATTGAGTAAGAAAAGGTGGTTACAGATGTATTTTCTGAGGAGAAATGAAAATGATGGGGGAGAAAATTAAGGGATAAAAAGAGGACGCGTAAAAAGAAGCAGTGGGGATACATTTTATCTTGACATTTTATCAAACACTAAAAGTGGCAAGATGTACAGAAGAAGCTTGTCATAATGATGTGCTTCATGGGGCCAGTGTTATGAGGGTAAATCTGAAAAAAATGTCTTTGATTAAATAGTTCTCATTTCAAAATCTGATTGACATTGTATTGCAGCAAAACCATTTTGCCACATGCCATATTTTGGCAGAACCGGTTCACATGACTAAAACACAATGGATTTACTCTTCGTCAAGTGGTTCCAAACCTTTATGAGTAACTTTCTTCTATTAAATACAAAATAAGATATTTTGAAGAAAGCTGAAAACCTATAGCTATTGACTTTATAGTATTTGTTTTTCCTACTACTGGTTACAGGTTTAAGCTTCGTTCATTTATTTTCTTTTCAGCCTAGTCTTTTGATTAAACAGGGGTTGCCACAGCAGAATGAACCCCCAACTTATCCAGCATATGTTTTACACAGCGGATGCCCTTTCAGCTGCAACCCATCACTGGGAAACACTCATACACTCTCATTCACACACATACACTACGGACAATTTAGCTTACCCAATTTACCTGAGCCTCAAACCAGCAACCTTTTTGCGTGAGGCAACAGCGCTATTTACTGCGCCACCGTGCCGCTCAGGATTTCAGCTTTTTTTCTTTTATAAATACATCTTGTGAGACAAAAACTCATAAATGTAAATAATTGATGACATCATTTGTATTTTTGTTTGAACTATACCTATAAATAAAGGGCTGGTCTGAGTATAAAAAAACATACAACCATTTCTTGGGTTTACAGAATATGATCCAAAGATCATAAAATATCTATCCTTATTACACAACATAATAACACATCCATATCTCAGCAGGGTCCGTCATGGTTTTGGGTCCCCTAGAAACATTTCCGTTGTGTTACATGGATATTTGCAAGTGTTGTGACCAATTTACTGCGCGTTTCTTTAGTTGTTTGTTATGTGACCAATTTGCTGCACGTTTCTTCACTTGTTTGTGTACGTGTACACGTGTGCTGTCAAATTGATGAAGATCGTTTCTTCATTTGCTGTTGTTTTTTGTAATTGCATGTGCTTTCTTAAATTGCAGCGCGTTAAGCTCTCTCGGCCACCGTGTCATCTGGTCTTGACACAGATGAGGTACAGCAGTAGAAACGCCAATCTGACAGTCATTCATCGGGCCGCATTGGACCATCAGTGACCATTTTTCAGACTAGTGTGTTTGGTGTGTTTTACACCACACCAGACGTCAGTGGGAATTTGCCTGATTCAGCATGAATTGGTGTCAGTCATCAGTGAATGCTCTGATTGGCTGATCAGAATGTGGGAACAAAAACTGAAGTGACATAATGACAAAAGTCAAGATTGAACACAGAAGCTGACGGTCATTTTGTCACATTTCTTAATTATTTACAAACAATATGTATTGTCAGACAATCAGATGTATTTGCACTTTAGCAAATCCCTCCACTGTGAAAACAATATGTAAATGCTGTTTTGTTTATGGTTTGTATGTGTGCAACACTTGTCTGGTTTCTATTTGTGTATTTGTTTTGGAGTGCAGGGCATTATTGTGAATGTCTGTGGTATTTAAAGGTTTCTGATATTGTGTTAGTCTATTTCCAAAGACTAAATAACTTAGCATTCTGCATAATTTTAATTTATGAATTGTCCAGTATTTTCTTTTTCAGTTAATTTTATAGATCAATCAAAGTCATAGAGGTTTGGATCAATTTGCAGGTGAGCAAATTATGAATGAATTTTTTCATGGATTTTTGTTAAGCTGTCCCCGTAGGATTTATTACTGCATTCACGCCTATAATCGTTTAGTTACACCTCACTGAATCCTTGTAAACTCATGTGCTTATCTAATTTACTTGTTATAATTATTTATTTATTTATTTGTTTGTTGTTACCTGTGCTAAATGAACAGAAATAAGTGAGCAGCTGTGAGTCAGTGATTTAGAGTGTTTGCTGTCAGGCAATACTCTTGGGAAGCAAGAGCCCCTTGAGAAGTTGTGTGAGCAGACATGTAAGGTGATGGGGAATCTGTTGCAGTTTTCTCTTCTTGTTTGGACTGTATATGGGGAAAACCTCACCACTGCGGCTGCGAAGCATCCTGGCAGAAATGCCATTTGCTCCAATAGAGGAGCTTCTGCTCAGAGGTCCATCCACAGCACTCGCCTCTCCACCAGGCTGCTTCAGCAACTCTTGGAGAGTCCTTTAAGGAGACAAGAGTAATGATTATCCCTACTGCAAACTTCACCAATACTATCCACATTACTTAATTTCTGGTGAAACATACTCTCAGGAATAAAGGTACAAAATCTGTCACCGGGGCGGTAAACTTTTTTGTTCCTAACAGGTCCTTAAAGGTACATATTAATACCTAAAAAGAACAAATCTGTACCTCAAAGTACCTTAAAGATACAAAAGTGTACCCTAAAGGTAGTAATGTGCAGCTGTACAGTACAAAAGTGTACCACCCCAGTACCTTTATTTCTGAGAGTGCAGAAGTAATGTTACACCATGTATGTTAAAAGGAGTTTTTGTCCTAACCATCCACGACAGCGACATGCAAAATGTCTATTTTAGAAATGATTTCCATTACTGTGACATTGCAGTTGAGCAAAAGCATAAACTACTATGACAAAGGTTACATTCAGTGTTAAATGCTGATGTGAGTATGGATACCATTTTACGTGACATTTATTGCCCTACTGAAAGCGAAAGAAAATCTCAGATCTTAAAAATAAAATAACTATCAAAGAATAGTTTGAAAATTAACGTTATTCAATTCAATTCACCTTTATTTGTATAGCGCTTTTACAATGTAGATTGTGTCAAAGCAGCTTCACATAGAAGATTATAGTAAATTGAAACTGTGTAGATCAATTGAAACAGTGTAGTTTGAACGTTAGAACTGTGACTCTGTGCAAACCAACAAATATTAGTCACTCCTAGTGTAATTGTAGTAATGTTAAAGAGGTTTAATATCTATTAATTACATTATAAATCTTACCACTTCGTTGGGAGTGCAGTGCACAATTCTGCGCTTCTGAATGGCTCTTGTATTTAAATTAAGTTGTATCTGGTGCTGACAGCCAAATTGCTTGCCACTGGAATCTTGTCATGTTGTTAGGGCAGTGGTTCTTAATTCCGGTCCTCAGGCTCCCCCACCCTGCACATTTTATATGTATCTCTTACACAAGGATCAGTTCAAGGATCTCACAGTTAACGAGCTGATAATCTGAATCAGGTGTGTTACGTAAGGAAGATATACAAAATGTGCGGGGCGGTGGGGCCTGAGGACCGGAATCGACAACCACTGTGTTAAGGTAAGGATAGCTGTGGCCATGTACAATATATGTATTATTAGTCACAACTGTATCGCCCTGCAGTCCAATACTGGAAGTTAAGCAGGGTTAAGCCTGGCTAGTACCTGAATGGGAGATCTCCTGGGCAAAAGGTTGTGCTGGTTGTGCTCCTAGGTTGTGCTGGAAGTGGTGTTAGTGAGTGGTGGTGATGTCATTGATGGGGACACTATATTGTAGGAACCAATGTTCTTTGGTCTTGACTCAATTCATAGCACTTTTTGTAAAGTGGGGGTCTCGGTCAAATTTCATCTATTGGCTCTTACTAATCATGGTCTCCTAATAACCCTATCCTGCGACTGGCTCTGTCTGCCCTCATCTGTCACGATTGCAGGTTTGTGCGCTTTCCGGAGCGTCTGTTTTGTCACGTGGGTTTGTTTTGTTTTGGTTGTCTACGTGTATTTGTTATGGTCACGTGTCATGCCGATACTCAGCTGTTTTGATTAGCTCGACAGCTGAGGTTCATTTGCGGGTCTATATCTGGGCAACAGTTCTATGTTTCCTTGTCAGTTCGTTGTGTTTGCTCATGTATGTCTGTCTGTGTTCAGGACTATGAGGAGTGTCTGCTGGACCTGATTATCGTCTGTCTGTCTCCCGGTTGCTACCACCCTTACCCCTCGTTCTCTCACTCATTTTTCCCTGTCCTGTCTAGTTATTTTGACTGTGTCAAATAAACTTTTTACTTGCATTTGGATCCTTCCCCCGTATCTTATCTTCGTAACAAAACGAACTGACCTGAAAATGGATCCAGCAAGTATATCACAGATCTCGGAATTCGTCTCGCTCAGCAATGCCAGGATTGATCGGCAGGATGAGGCTTTGGCTACCACCGCACAGGCCATTCAGACTTTGGTCGGCCAAGTGTCTCTGCTTACCACTCAGGTTCAGCAGCTGGTTACGGGAGCGGCACAAGTTGCAGCCGTACCAGCTCCAGAAGTTCTACCAGCACCGGTGGTTGCCAACCGTGCTGTCGAACCTCGCCTTCCTCCCCCGACCTGTTATTCTGGAGAACCTCACTTGTGTCGGTCCTTCCTGTCCAAATGTTCCTTGTATATAACGTTGCAACCGTCATTATTTTCCACGGAGCAGTCTAAGGTTGCCTTCGTCATAACTCTCCTTTCGGGAAAGGCGGCTCTGTGGGGGACTACAGCCTGGGAACAAAAGCTGCCATGTTGTGCTTCCTTTGAACTGTTCTCTAAAGAACTCAAAAAGGTTTTTGATCGGGCCGCTTCCGGGAGGGAGGCCGCCCGAGTCCTCGCTGAGCTCCGGCAGGGGAGTCGGAGCGTGGCGGATTACTCAATCGAGTTCCGGACCTTGGCCGCTGAATGCGGCTGGAACATGGAGGCACAGTGGGACATGTTCCTGCATGGTTTGTCTGATCGTCTGCAGGACGAAATCTACACATTGGAACTCCCCAAGACTCTGGACGAACTAGTAGATCTGGCTATCCGAGTGGACACCAGACTACTTCGTCGAGAGAACCGCATGCAGCACGGGAGATATTCGGATCCAGTCTCGGACCCTCTGGTTTTGGCTGCGGCGGCGGAAGTGGGAGGTGTTGACCCGGAACCCATGCAGGTGGGCAGATCCCGCCTGTCCGTGCAGGAGAAGCGGCGACGGAGAAATGAGGGACTCTGCCTCTACTGTGGTGGCGCTGGACACCGCGTGAATTCTTGTCCAGTAAAAGACAACACCCATCAGTAGGTAAGAGGTTACTGATGGGTGAAATCAGTCTGAATAAACCCTCTGCGGCGACTACATTACTGCCCGCTACTTTATCATGGGGTTCCGGAACCCAGAACACCCATGCCCTTATTGATTCCAAGGCAGAGGGGAATTTCATTGACTCTAGTTTTGCTTTCAGTTTAAAACTTCCGGTTATCGCTCTTTCACAACCCATTTCTGTACGCGCCCTCAGCGGGATTTCTCTTCCCACAATCACTCACTCTACCAAACCCATAAAGCTTATTACATCCGGAAATCATGTTGAACACATACCATTTCTTTTAACAGACTGTTCTAACACACCGGTGGTTTTAGGGCATCCTTGGTTGGTGCTCCATAAACCTCATATCAATTGGGGTCTGAATACAATATTTTCGTGGAGTGAGAACTGTCATGAGTGTTGTCTTTCGTCTGCTCGTTCTGCTGTGTCTTGTTCTGTGTTTCAGGAGGAGCGCATGGACCTGTCAAACGTGCCCAGTGAGTACCTTGACCTGAAGAGAGTGTTCAGTAAGTCTCGGGCTGCTTCTCTGCCTCCTCATCGTCCCTATGACTGTGCTATAGATTTGTTGCCAGGTACATCTCCGCCTAAAGGCAAGTTATACTCTCTTTCCATTCCCGAGAGGGAGGCCATGGAGAAATACATTTCTGATTCTCTAGCGGCTAAGATCATTCGCCCTTCTTCTTCACCGGCGGGGGCGGGGTTCTTTTTCGTGAAAAAGAAAGATGGGTCTCTTCGACCTTGCATTGATTATCGAGGGCTGAACAACATCACGGTGAAGAATACATATCCTTTGCCGCTGATGTCTTCAGCATTCGAGCGTCTGCAAGGGGCATCTTTTTTCACAAAATTAGATCTCCGCAACGCATATCATTTGGTTCGCATTAAGCAGGGTCATGAATGGAAAACTGCATTTAATACCCCCAGGGGTCATTTTGAATATTGTGTTCTCCCTTTTGGACTTTCCAACGCCCCCGCAGTTTTCCAAGCACTCGTTAATGATGTGTTGCGAGATATGATAGATCAGTTTATTTATGTCTACCTGGATGACATTCTGATTTTTTCCCGTTCTCTCCAGGAACATGTGCAGCACGTCAGGCGAGTGCTTCAGAGGCTGCTAGAGAATGGGCTTTTTGTCAAGGCGGAGAAATGCGTGTTCCATGCACAGTCTGTTCCATTTCTAGGACACATTGTGTCGGTCGAGGGGGTGCGCATGGATCCAGAGAAGATTCAGGCTGTGGTGAATTGGCCAATTCCGGAGTCTCGTAAGGCCCTGCAGAGATTTCTGGGCTTCGCCAATTTTTACCTGCGTTTTATTCGCAATTTCAGCCAGCTCGTCGCCCCTCTGACGTCCTTAACCTCCTCCAAGACTCCCTTCAGGTGGTCGAGTGCAGCACAGGCTGCATTCACAAAATTAAAGGGCCGCTTTGTTTCAGCCCCCATTCTGGTGACTCCTGATCCCTCCCGGCAGTTTGTGGTGGAGGTTGATGCGTCAGAGGTGGGGGTGGGCGCTATCCTGTCCCAGCGTGCATCCTCGGACGACAGAATTCATCCTTGCGCGTTTTTTTCACACCGATTATCTCCCGCAGAACGTAACTACGACATTGGTAATAGGGAGTTGTTGGCTGTCAAACTCGCTTTGGAGGAGTGGCGTCATTGGTTGGAGGGTTCGGGGGTTCCCTTTATCGTTTGGACCGACCATAAGAACCTTGAATACATCAAGTCCGCCAAACGACTTAGCTCCAGGCAGGCTCGGTGGGCATTATTTTTCGGACGTTTCGACTTTACCATCTCTTATCGACCGGGTTCTAAAAACATCAAACCCGATGCGTTATCCCGTCTTTTTGATTTTTCCGAGCGCAATACGACTCTTGAACCCATCGTTCCTCAGAAGATTTGTATTTCTGCGGTAACATGGGAAATCGAGAGTAGGGTTCGCACAGCCCTGGATGGGGTAACGCCCCCGGCCGGATGCCCACCCAGCCGCTTGTTTGTGCCGGAGGAGATTCGGTCTGACGTCATTCGATGGGGGCATTCCTCCAAAGTGGCTTGTCATCCTGGGGTGAGTCGTACTATATTTTTGGTTAAACAGCGATTCTGGTGGCCAGCTATGGCACAGGACATACGTGAGTTTGTTTTGGCCTGTTCTGTTTGTGCTGTTTCTAAGACTTCTAATCGACCTCCCGCTGGACTCCTTCATCCTCTGTCAGTGCCTTCGAGACCCTGGTCACACATTTCGCTAGATTTTGTCACAGGTCTCCCGCCATCTGGTGGCAATACGGCTGTTTTGACCGTAGTGGACCGGTTCTCGAAGGCCACTCATTTTATTCCTCTGCCCAAATTACCCTCAGCCAGAGAGACAGCGGATGCTGTCATAAATCACGTCTTTCGCATTCATGGCCTCCCGACGGACGTGGTTTCTGACAGGGGGCCTCAGTTTGTCTCTAAATTTTGGAGAGAATTTTGTCGGTTATTGGGGGCGACTGTAAGTCTTTCTTCTGGTTTCCATCCTCAGAGTAACGGACAGACCGAAAGGGCCAACCAAGATCTCGAGCGCATGTTACGTTGTTTGGTTTCCCAGAATCCCACCTCTTGGAGTCAGCAACTCCCTTGGGTGGAGTACGCACACAACTCATTACCAGTGTCTGCCACGGGCCTCTCTCCGTTTCAGTGTAGTTTAGGTTACCAGCCACCAGCTTTTCCCAGTCTGGAATCCGAAGTCGCGGTCCCCTCCGCCCACGCCTTTGTCCAGAGGTGTCGACGCACTTGGAACAGGGCCAGACAGACCCTCCTCCAAGTGGGTGCGCGCACCAAGGCTAAAGCCGATCGCCACCGGTCTAAGCCTCCCGTTTACGTCGTCGGTCAAAAAGTGTGGCTTTCAACCAAGAATATTCCCTTGCGTTCCGTATGTAATAAACTTGCACCTAAATTTATTGGCCCGTTCACTGTCATCAAGATCATTAGTCCGGTGGCAGTCCGCCTCAAACTTCCTCCAACGTACAGGAGAATACATCCCGTGTTTCATGTTTCCAAATTAAAGCCCGTTTTTCATGCGGCCATTAATCCGCCCACACCGGTCCCTCCCCCGCCGCGTCTCGTAGATGGGGAGACCGTTTATTCGGTTAAGCGCATTCTGGATTCGAGACGGAGGGGGCGAGGATTTCAGTACTTGGTGGACTGGGAAGGTTACGGTCCAGAGGAGAGAAGTTGGGTTCCTGCTAGGGACATATTGGATCACTCTCTTATCGATGATTACAATCGCCAGGTAAGCTCTTCTGGGAGCACCAGGAGGTGCTCTTAAGAGGAAGGGTACTGTCACGATTGCAGGTTTGTGCGCTTTCCGGAGCGTCTGTTTTGTCACGTGGGTTTGTTTTGTTTTGGTTGTCTACGTGTATTTGTTATGGTCACGTGTCATGCCGATACTCAGCTGTTTTGATTAGCTCGACAGCTGAGGTTCATTTGCGGGTCTATATCTGGGCAACAGTTCTATGTTTCCTTGTCAGTTCGTTGTGTTTGCTCATGTATGTCTGTCTGTGTTCAGGACTATGAGGAGTGTCTGCTGGACCTGATTATCGTCTGTCTGTCTCCCGGTTGCTACCACCCTTACCCCTCGTTCTCTCACTCATTTTTCCCTGTCCTGTCTAGTTATTTTGACTGTGTCAAATAAACTTTTTACTTGCATTTGGATCCTTCCCCCGTATCTTATCTTCGTAACATCATCAGAGGCTGTTGTACTGTGGTTGCGGTCACATCATATTGGTGGATGCTGAACACAGGTGGTGGTGAGGTGAAACCCCTCTAATATGATTTTAAAGTGCTTTAGGTGTTCATAAATACAGAGTATTACACACTACATAAATGTGTCATTCATTCAGCAATGTAGAGCTGCATACCCTAAGGCTAACAATTGTCATATTGTCATTTTTTATCAATACAGTCATCTGACACTGTCTGGCAGTCAGCAGACTGTTTTTGTATCAAGCAGTCAATGATTTCACACTCAATATGCTCTCTGTACACACTTTATGTCCATTACACTACTTACATTAAACAATATTTGTGTCTAAGCAGTTAACAACTCTTGGCATCTATGTTGGCCTAGAGTTTACAAACTCTTCCCCACATTGCAGGGTCCTCCTGGGTGCCTTGTTCTTCAAATCCTTGACAGTCCATTATTGCTGTATTTCCTACAGCCTCTACTTGTATCCCTGGCGAGGTCTCAAATTCTGTCCAACACCCTTTAACCAACAAGGGACTGTGATGAGATCTAATGTGATTGTCAAGCTCAAGCGCACAGGCCGTTGGCCGGCAATTGCCAATGGCAGTAGGCCACCGCAGCCAAAGAAAGTCATGAGAATATAGTCATCCCGGTGATGACATATTCCTGGGAGAACTGAAGAGGCATTCGCAGGAAAACAGACAGCAATTTTATCGGATGGAAGTGGCCGTCCATGCGCCTTTTCCATTTGTAACACACCATTGTGTTTTTGGAAATCCCTAGTGGAGAGTCAAACTCAACTCAAACTAGATGGCAAACATCATCTGTTTGTCCTGGATCTCTCGAGGGAGCACTTCTCTAGTGGTTATTGGGCTGGACAATCTTGAACAGCTGGCATCCACTCCCAGTATAATGATATGGGCGCCTGAGCTTTTTTTGTCTTTTGGCAAGATTACTTAGACTCAGAAACAGTATAAATGGAAATGACCAAACATGGCTTGTGAATGTGTGTCATTGAATCTCAATATGGCAGCTGTTGGCAGGCGCGTTGTAAGTGGGGGTAAAGGGGATAGAGTGCATAGGGCTGGAGGCTTAGAGGGGCCCATAATGTGATCTTTCCCGAATGCAATTTCTGCAATTTTCTGAGTGGGCTCAGAGCAGAAACCTGTACAGGGCTCAGTATTTCTAGCTTGGCCACTGGCTGTAGGTATAGAAGTCCTGTCTTTTAGAATCACACATTTACCTGGTATTAAAATGCATTTTTGACAGTCCGATCACAAGTAGACAACATTAAAAATATGTGCAAAGGGGGCCTAAAATGGTTTGAGCATGTCCACACTTGACCACTACTACCACTACCACTACTACCACTACTACTACTACTACTACTACTACTACTAATAATAATAATAATAATAATAATAATGAACAAAATTAATAATCATTTTTAAATGATTATTTGCATGTATATTAATAAAGTTAACTTGTTAATAAAACAAACACTATTGAAGCAATCTTGACTAACAGTTTTGGAAATTTTGGCTTGTTCAATTCAAATCCAAATAATAATATAATTATTAATATTAATAATAACTTATTTTGAAGGGTCTTTGGTTTGCTTGCCTGTTAATACACCTTATTATTTTTCTTACATTATAGCCCTACTTGCTCCCAGGGCAGTTTATATCGAAGTTGGTATTTAGCTGCACCACGTTGGTGTAACATCTAATTTTTATGTGGTGGGTCGTTAGCCCAATGCTCAACCCCCAACCTGGAGGACCAGGACATACACAAATACACTACGGACAATTTAGCTTACCCAATTTGGCGGATGTATTTGGACTTGTGTGGCAACTGGAGAACCTGGAGGAAACCCATGCGAACACGGGAAGAACATGCAAACTCCACACAGAAATGCCAACTGACCCAGTTGGGGCTTGAACCAGTAACCTTCTTGCTGTGAGGCGACAGTGCTACCCACTGTGCCACCGTGCCACCCACAGACTCTCTTATCAATTGAATATGATTGTTTATTCCAGCTGTTTGTTTACTAGCCAGTGCTAGTGCATTTTCTTGTCATAATGATAACAATTTCAAATCTTTATCTAGTTGTTTTCAGTCATGTCGACATGATTGTCCTCATTGAGGTTGACTTCGTAGATGTGTCATGCTTATTCTCTGACAGCTGAAGTCATTGACTCCAGCTTTGCTAGAAGTCCTGCTGGGTGAACACTCTTTTTCCCTCAGTGCGTACAGACTCAATCATGACTCCTGCTTTCATGATGTCTCATTCTCTAGTTGTGGAGAGCGACAGATATTTACTTCACCCAAAACACACACTGGAACATTTAGGAAAAAAATAGAGGCCTGTGTCTAGGAGAGAGTATATGAGATCTGATAACAAGGGCATGCTGGGATGAGTCTTTCCTGAGGGGCTCAGATATACAGTGTTCTGGTAGCCAGGCATCCTGGGTCAGAAACAATTCCATCTGACATGATTGTTCAATCACAGTAGGGCCAATTTGTATCCTCTTTTGTCTCTCTTCATCACCACATAGTTTTCCTTTATTCTCAAAGCTATATGGTGCATTTATTTCTTACAAACTGCCTCAGGATTTGATTAGTTAGTAATCGGCTAACACATGTCCACAAGTGTGGGGATGACACCAAGCTTCTTCTACAACCCCAAATCAGAAGTTGGGACAGCATGGAAAATGCAGTATGGAAAATGCAAATAAAAAAAGAAAGTAGGGATTTCTAATTATACTTTGACTTTTTATTGCAGACAATACAACAAACATTATTCAAGAGTTCCTCGTGATTTTTTTTAATTCAAAATAAACATGTACTCCAATTTTAGTTACATTTAAAAAAAAAAAAAGTTGGGACTGAAGCAAATTATGGCTAGTAATCATGTACGAATCTGGAGGAATTTCAGTGTGTAAAGGACAAGGGTGCAAGCCCAAGCTGAACAACCGTGATCTCTAATCCCTCAGGCAGCACTGCACCAAGAATCACCATTCATCTATGTGCAATCATAGATCACCAGATAGGCTCAGGACTACTTTGGCAAACCTTTATCAAGTACCACTATACATAGTTACATCCACCAATGCCAATTAAAACTGTACTGTGCCAAAAGGAATGTTAACATGTTAACAGTGTCCAGTAGCAATGTCGACTTCTCTGGGCTCAGAGGCATCTGGGATGGGCCATCACACAGTGGAAACGTTCTGTGGTCAGATTATTCAATATTTCAGGTATTATTTTGGGAGAAATGGATGCCATGTGCTCTAGACCAAAGAAGAAAAGGATCATCTAGACTGTTACCAGCAACAAGTCCAAAAGCCATGGTCTGTCATTGTATGAGAGTTGTGTCAGTGTTCTTGGCAAAGGTAACTTGCACTTCTGTAATGGCACCATTAATGCTGAAAAGTACATAGAGATTTTGGAGCACAGTATGCTGCGTTCTTTTCAAGGGACACCCATGCATATTTCGATGCAAAACCACATTCTGCACACATTACAAAGTTCTGGCTGTGGTGGAAGAGCATACAGGTACTGGCCTGTCTGCAGTCCCGACTTGTCTGCAGTAGAGAATGTGTGAGAAATTTCAAAGCGCAAAATGTGACAATGAAGACCCCGTACTGTTGCCCACCCTGAAGGTTTGTTTGTAGGAAGAATGGGACAAAATTACACCTGAAACACTTCATCACTTGGTGTCTTTAGTCCTTAAACATCTTTTTTGAAAAGGAATGTCAACTTTACAAAGTGGTAAATGCTTTACTGTAACTTTTTTAAAAATGTGTTACAAGAATCAAAATTGAAATACATGTTTATTTTCAAAACACATCAAAACAAACAATAAAAAATCACGAGGAACACATTAAATGTTGTTTGTTGTATTGTCTGCAATAAAACAAGTCAAAGTAAATTTGGAAACTTTTTTTATTTGCGTCTTCCAAATTCTTTTTCTGATTTGGGGTTGTATATATTAGTATGTTTCTTTTCTTATGGGAAAAGTAATTTGATATGAGCAAATGATTTTTTGTATGACTTTCTCATCACCATATGCTTTTGGTTGTGATTTTGTCTATGTAAGGATATGATGTGTAGATATTAGTACTTCAAAACACTGGTGTATTAACACGATAAATGTATGAAATACAGTAGTTTATCATCGAAATTAGAAATATATTTTTAACTAAAATTCTGGCAATTTGTGACCACACCTGCCCCTTTTTTACCATATATTATGAGATTTATTTTTTAAAACTTTTTTCAGTATACATATGAAACGCATTTGAAATACATGAGTTGCGCAGTGTGGGAGCAGTGATCACATTTTAATTAGCCATACACTCATGTTGTTTTTCATCTCTTTTTAGGTAATTCTCCAATGAGATTGAAAGAGGGCGGGGCAAATGCCACTATGAGCCACTGTCACAAAATTTCTTTTAATTAAAACAAAGTTGTACAATGACATAAACAAGCATACATTCAAGTCCAAAAACGTCTATGCAAAATCAGTTACTAATGAATGTAAATTTTGATAAATTATTACATACAAGAGACTTCGCGTACAGTAAGTATGATGTATGCACAGCTCGGACAAGCACTTAAATTGTTTTTCCACAAGGTGTCAACCATAGTTTCATGGAAAAAAAAAGAAACTGAAGAGACAAAACAAGAACAACAACATTCTTCTTAATACTACAACATAAAACCAGCATTCACAGTGCTTGTGTAAGGAGAATTTAAATAGTTTAAACCAGTACAATGAGATTCTTATCACTCATAACTTTTCATAACATTTGGTGACAGAGTGACGTCTAAAGTCTGTTTGAAGGGCACATATTGTATATAGGTATAGTGTGTCCACAGTCATATTGGAGTCAGATAAACACAATAAGTCTTTTTTTTTAAATTTCCTGATGTTTAAATAGGATCGGGCGTCACAGTGGCGCAATGGGTTGCACGATCGCCTCACAGCAAGAAGGTCGTTGGTTCGAGTCCCGGCTGGGTCAGTGGGCATCTCTGCGTGGAGTTTGCATGTTCTCCCCGTATTTGCATGGGTTTCCTCCGGGTGCTCCGGTTTCCCCTACATTCCAAAGAATTAAATAAGCTAAATTGGCCGTCTATGATTGTAAATTTGGAATGAGTATGTATGGATGTTTCCCAGTGTTGGGTTGCAGCTGGAAGGGCATCTGCTGCGTAAAACATATGCTGGATAAGTTGGCGGTTCATTCCGCTTTGAATGAATGAATAAAATTGGATCCAAATCCCAGTGACTTTGAGGCCCACCGCAACGTGACATAGGAGTGCGGTTTACCCCACCCATCAAATTGATTCATGTCCGATTCACACAGGGCTTTAGCGTTAACGTTTGACGGAGAGCATGTCTGAAGTTGGGGCTGATACGATCGTCATAGCAGCGTCAGCGAATAAAGTACGTCCGCTATCGGCTACTGTCTGAGCTGGGGTATTTGCATAAAGCGATCTAAATGGCTGATGCTTCCATCGATGCTTAAAAGGTTGAAAATTTCTCAACTTCTGCAGCCAGCAACGCCACTGAAGCAGTGCCCACGGACCCACATTTCAGTTCGGCAACGCTTGACATCACCCATTCAAAGTAAATGGGAAGTGTTGACTCTAAAGCCCTTTGTGAATAGGGCATAAGAGATGCCATGTCTCCATAATAACATGTATACACATCCCCACAGAATTTTTTTTCCAAAGAAACTGGAATTAAAACATATGTTACAAGTCTCTGTGATTAGCTGCACCTCAAGAATTAATTTTATGTTTAAAATGTTTATAAAACAAAGAATGTTTGTAATAAATACAGTAAAATTGCTATGTAATTCTTAATCGATATAATCACCACGGCCACATGGTGTCAGTAAATGTGCATGTGTGTGTATTTGTGTGTGTGTATACTGCAAACTGCATTTGTGTGAGAAACTGCATTTGTTCGTTTCAGAAAGGCTTGAATACACTCCACCGCAAATACATAAAATAAACTTACTTTAGCTTCATCCGTGTCTGCCTCTATCACTGACTGTTACTGTTACTGTTTGACTTTATTAATCCCCAAAGGGACATTCACGTCAAGGCAGAGCTCTCCAAACTTAAAATAAATAAGTTACATATATATAAAAACAATAATAAAATTACATTTCATACGGCACACCTTAGTTCCAAAAACATCGAGTTTCACTTGTCCATATCTAATATCTTATTTATGCTGTTTATGCTGTTTATCTGACGTAACGCATGAAAAACGAACACACACGGTGCGCTGGAGAAACAGCTCATTTAGATTTAAAGCCTAAAAACAGCTACACTGTACTCAAGAAACCAAAATGGGCAGATTCTACATTATATAATAAATAATCTGATGGGTGTTTTGAGCTGAAACTTTACAGACACATTCTGGAGACAGCAATGTCTTACATCTTATAGGTGCCCTTTAAAACAATCATCATCGTGCAATTTGTGTAACTTAAGCATTAAACTTTTATTTGTTATTTCACTGTAGATGTCACAATGGGAGTCTAATGAGGTTCACTAATTAAATAAAGATCTAATAGCTATAGACCTAACACAAATTACAGGACCATGTCGTTTTGAGTCATATGTATAATTATGTAAGGTTGTCTCATTTAATTGTAATAATCATTACATAATTTATTGCAGCAATATAACCAGTTGGAACGCAGTCATCCCAATGAGAGCCTGTAAAGGCCGCACTGTCACATTTACTCTGTGCGTTCGTGTTTTATGTGGAAGGATTCTGGATCTTTGGGTCTGTGTTGAGCAATTTTATCAGTAATTATTCGTAGGCTGCCACGTCTAATTATAATGCAGGAGGAACATCTTCGCCTCGCTTAATGCTGTGTAGAACTGAATTACTCTTTTAATGTGTAACCAGCAGATAACTAATTAGTCTAATTCACATCGTGTCATCCCACTAGCTTCTCATGCCATTTACTGAATGTTTTATGGGAAATTATTTACACAATATTAGTATGATACTTGCACTTGAAGTATATTATTTGCAGCAAATGGTAAAACATTTTTTCTTTCTTTTTCAGACAACTTTCTAAGTTTAAAAAATTTTATGTATCACAACTTTGACCTGGCTATTTTGAGTCCTGGCTGTTTTCTCAAAATAAGAACTGCAATTTTTTTCTTGCAGTTGCAAGTTCATATGCTAACTCCATTTACATTTTTAATGAAAGCTACTGTGAAAAACAACGTTAATCATTTTTCATGATGTACAAACTTTTTTTTTGCAGTTCTAAGAAAAATACCACGATTGCAAGAAATGCATTTATTAAGATATACACTTAAAAGCTCTCAATTTTTACATTTGTATTTTTCTCAGAATTTTGAGTAATTCTGACTGAGTTTTATGTCTAGCAATTTTCTTAGCAACAAGATTAAATTTGAAAAGTATTGGCGGCATGGTGGCTCAGTGGTTAGCACTGTTTCCTCACAGCAAGAAGGTCGCTGGTTCGAGCCCCAGCTGGGTCATTGGCATTTCTGTGTGGAATTTGCATGTTCTCCCTGTGTTCGCTTGGGTTTCCTCCAGGTGCTCCGGTTTCCCCCACAAAAGACATGCTCTATAGGTGAATTGGGTAAATAGTTTGTAGTGTATGTGTAAATGCCATGGTCCTCCAGGTTGGGGGTTGAGCGTTGGGCTAACGTCTCACCTCGTAAAAATTAGATGTTACGAAACACCAACATTGCTAACTATCAACATCGATATAAACAGCCCTGGGAGTAAGTAAGTTAGTATTAAAGTATTAAAAATAGTCAAACGTAAATAAGTACAACGATCAATATAAATAAATGTACAAATACAATATAACCAATACAATATAACAATACTGTATAAAGTATTAAAAGTGACAAAAGCACTTAACAACATTAAAAGTAAAATTAAAATGGCAAAATGTGTCATTGTTTGGTATTCTCATTTGTAGTAATAATAACAAACTATTATTGTAAATATTAAACTTATTATTGTTATTATTACTATTATTAGGGATGGGTGGTTTCACAGTATAAGGTTTATTTCATGGTAACACTATCGTTCACAATATAGTTTTTTTTTAATAAAGGTAGTTATTGCAGAAAATTTACAAAAGGGCTTTATATAATAATTAAGCTTGAAAATTTAAGAAAATAAATTACTTGATCTTATTTGATAATTTTGTATTAACAGGAAAAAAAAAACTTAAATATGTAAACACTTTAAGGAAATATCCAGTAGTTTTTTTTTTCTTCAAAAATACTAAAATATAAACAATTACAATTGCTGTGTAAATATTCAAACTAACTGCTCACTAATGTAAAGGATAAACTATAAAGCAATTGGCAACATGTTACACATGAGTTGGCCACACCCACTTATTTACATTTTGCCGTATACAGAGAATAAATATTCTTTTACACTACACTTTACACCATATATACCGCCCAGCCCTAACTCATGACTTTTATTGTTAAGCATTTATACTTGTTACACAGTAGTTGGTTCCATCCTGCTGCTCACCCTTTTGTCATCCGCTCTATCTCTTTTTCCTCGCAATTTTAATGAAGTAGTCTTAGTTTGTCTTGTATATTTTCGTGTCCCACACAACTATAGATCACATAGAACACACATGACCCGACCCTTCTCTACACTGTTAGACTTTGCTGCAATTTTACAGTTATTTACTGCAAAAATGGCCAGTAAAATACCACATACTTTCTTACAGTTCACTACTGTAAAATACACTGCATTGTGGGTCATTTTTAAACTTTTACAGTAACTTACTGCATATTAGGAATTTGCGGTTTTCTACTGTAATCAAAGTAATCAAGTACTGCTAGTGTAGTTGAGGACAAAAATAAAATAGTTCATGAAAAAAATATATTCATTAACACAAAATCACAAAATGTATTAAAAAGAGATTGATGAAGAAAAATTACTTTTGTCAAATGAATATAATAACAATAAACAACAACACTGTTAAACATGATCTTGTCACTTGTTTGGTATTTATTAAATTCAATAGTAAATACTAAAAATAAAGGTTTTGTACTGCTAGTGTAATATGTAAACAATTTACAGTAAAAGTACTGTAAAAATTGTCATACTCAAATTATTTTACCATAAAAAGAAGTTTTGGTAATGTTATTTTGCTGTAAAATGAAATTGCGGTAGGGCCATGCTACTCTAAAACACATTTACAGGTAAGTTACTGTAAAAAGGCAGTGGCGGTAACTTGCTGGCAACATTGCTGCCAGTAAGTTATTGCAAAAATACAATAGAATGTCTAACAGTGTAGTTTCGCCCCTTCTAATGAGAAATATGATCTGTTATTTATTACAAGAGCCCAAATAAATTTGCATTATTAGATGTTGTAGTCAAGTACAGAATCTTACACAAATCAAATGGCAACTCCAGGGCCAGAGAAAGTCCAAAGAGAATAGTAGTAGTGTAGTTTTATCTGTTAGCCTCAGAGGACCAGGAGGGCCTTGAGTCCCGCTGATGGGGGACCAGGAGGACGCAAATGTCAGCGCACACCCACTAAGACTCAACCATGCGGGAGAGACGTCTCAAGAATCACAAAGACACACACATCACCATACAAACACACACACGTCAACACACAAACACACCATGCACAGTCATGAGCAGCCACTTCTCATTCACATCAAATCAGTTCAGACAGTTCAGAGCCACAGGAAAGACGCAGGTTATAATCTGACAAACACGCTCAGAAATTTGGAGAAGAAGATGGGGAGCTTTCCTTCTTACTCGTCTTTCTCTGTTTACCTGTTTCAGAAAGTAAACATTCATTTACTTGCAATAACACTATACTGAATTGTTTTTATGTCCATGTCTGTATTTCTTTAGGCTTCTATAGCAAGGATATCAAAGACAGGGCCAGTGATCATCAAATTGATCATGAAAATGTTTATATTTTGATATATAAAATATGTGAAATATGTACTTTATTATATTATGAGATTTTTTTATTCAGGTTTTTTGTAGTTAACTGAAACCATGAAGCTAAAATTATTTTTAGATTATTTTTACAATTATTTTTAAAAAGATTACTTCAATAATCTTTTTTTATCTTACAATTTATTTTTTTATTATTGGCAAGAAGACTTAAATAAAAATGAAACCATATCAAGCTATTTAAATAAAACTAATAAATGACAAAAATAATTAAATATCTAATAGTCATTCATTCATTTTCCTTTAGCTTAGTCCCTTTATTTACCAGGGGTCACCACAGCGGAATGAACCGCCAATTTATCTAGCATATGTTTTACACAGCGCATGCTCTTCCAGCAGCAACCCAGCACTGGGAAACACCCATACACTCTCATTCTCACACATACGCTTTGGGCCGATTTAGTTTATTTAATTCACCTATAGCCCATGTCTTTGGACTGTGGGGCCAACTAAACCAGCCAGGACTCGAACCTGCGACCTTCTTGCTGTGAGTTACCACTGTGTTGCCCCTAAATATCTAATAATGAAAACAAATTCAAAATGTATTTTATCAGATGCCTAAATGTATTTGTAGATACATAAATGTATTGAAACTTCAGTAGTTACTTAAGATACTTAAGTGTATCAGTGTAAAACAATGATTTATGATCATTTTAAAAACATTTTTACATTCAAATCAGTACAATCACTTTTGATGATTTCATTATAAAGAATCATTCATGGAACAAGTCAACTCTACACAACAATATAAAAGAAATATAAGTTTACTTCTTACTTTTACAGCATTTTTTTTTCAAAATGTCATTTTTTCCACAACCTCCAGAATCCCCAAAGGATTTTTTAAATTGAACTGAACATGACAGTGGGTGATAAATGGGAAAACACGTTAGGGTTTTGATAATGTATTTTCCACAGGAATGAGAATATGATATTTGATTGACAGAAGGTTGAGTGAATAATGACAGGATTGTCAGTTTTGACCTGTAAAAAGTGTGTTGATTTTAATGTCAATTGTGCTTTCTGACAGTATTTGCAAACTTTATTCAATAATTCTCTTCAATTATCACTAAAACAATTTTTGAGGGGGTTAATTATATTCACATGTCTGTGGCTCCTTCTAAACCAGAAGGTCTGATGTTGTCTGAAAATTTGAAAAATCTCAGCCCCTCCGGATGCCAATATGCTGGAAATCTCTGCCCAGCATGCTGATTCTTTGCTTTAACTCTGGATGGGACATTGTATATGGCACACAATCTTGCCTTTGGCCTCTGCATGCTGTTAAAGATGTGATCTGAATCATGGATTTCAGTATCACTGCTGGATTCCACAGTGCGTTATGTCTCACATTATCATGATGACTCACATTATATGTGTTTTCAGTCTATACTGTTTCAGCATTTCATGCCCTAGAAATATAAGTCCTGTGCTTATATGAGAATACTTCCAGCAAAGTGTGCATGAATTGCATAAGTTTAGCCTGATCGATAAAACACGCTCTACTTTTCAATGTTTGACTGGGGTTAGAGCTTTTAATACACTAGCCCATTTAGAAATATGTAACATGTGCAAATATGTAAATATATGCAAATTACAAATATGACATACAAGTTCTTATTTAGATTTTACATATATAAAAAACTGTATATGTCATGTATGCAACACATTTCAAAATATTTAGGAAATGGCACTTTCATATTTCTTTCAACCATTGGAATTTTAAATATGTACATATATGTTCAAATATATCAGCTAAAATTATATACGTTTATACAGTATACTGTATGTTCATATATGGTCATGGACTGAGACCAGAACTGTGAGTATGAATGACAGTTTATTGTGAGAAGATGTAGAGTAGACAGGTAAATATGGCAACAGGTAAAGTCTTTATCTTGTAGGTGGATTGAATGAACCGGAGACTGATGGTATTCAATGGACACACAGGAGATCGGTAGACACACAATCAAGAGGGAAACCACACTAGAAGGAGAGATGCAGACACTGTAGATAAACTGGACCAGGTAAGGTAAGCATGACAGATAGCTAATAGGAATCACTGACCGTATGAGTTTGGCCTTCTCAAGTGCGATGAGATCGGATGCTAAGTGAAGCAGAGGGCAGAGTTTTATGGGGCTGGAGTGATGACAGGGGATGGCATGCAGGTGCAGGAGTGATTAGTACTCAGGTGATGGAGATCGTGCTGATTGGGGTGACTGCGAGCAGTGCGATATGTGACTGGGAGTGGGGAGAGCGTGGCCTGGCTGTGACAATAACATTATAGCTTATATACTTACAGTGAAAATTCCAATTTCAGTGGTGGAAAAATATATATAAGTGATTATTTTTTATCTTTTTTGTAGAATTCAAGTCAAGACAGATTTTATAAATCTAAAATGTCATATATGTCATTTGCATATATTGACATTAATCATATTTTTGTGTGGGAATTTTATAACTCAAATATTATTACATAATATAATATATTTTTTTCGTAAAGGGTCTGCAAAGGTTAACAGATCAAAGTGCACAACTAATAAAGTTATTTTCTCTTGCCCTTGAACAACTATTTTGACCTTCAATCACTGTAATTGGTTTGTGTTGTTGACATTATCATTATCAAAATCATTTCATATATTAATAAAAAATGAAGATATTTAAAAATATTTCAACTTTTACATACAGCGCCACTCATCAATGTCAGTTCCAAAGCAGTGGACCAATCAGAAGAACTCAGAGGTTCTCTTTACAGTAGCAAGTTGGCATGACAACTGTTTAATAGCAACATAGGAGAGGAGGTGCTTTTGAAAAACTATTCCTGAGCGCTGCACCTTACATTCGTTTTTAAATGCAAAGACAGAGTCTGTGTTAATAGCCTTGGCAACTAACATCTCATAATGTACCACAAAAGTAAAAACTAACCACTAAGTAGCTTTCTATCAGGTTTTAATTCCGGTAGTGTTTCAGGTGGATCAACTACTTATTTTTGATTTTTAATCATTGGACTTGGGCTAAAACTGCTAAAGCTGCAAAAGAATCAGATATGGTTTTCTTTATTCTCTGAAGTGGTGGAACAATCACAACTGGGCCACCTGACCAATCAGAGCAGAGTAGATTTAAGCAAAAAGTAAAATGCATTTATTTAAGTTTGGATAGATGTACACCTATAGGAGACCAACAGAACAATTTAAAATAGCACAACGGGCACTTTGGCTGAAAATGTTTAGGAGCACAGTTCAATGTACATTCAACATCTGTGCAAATGTTTGCTGTGCTTTGAATGGTGTGAATTGAAATTTATAAATAAGATGTCTAGAGCTGCGAAGAGCAGAAGTAGCTTAAAAAAAAGTTAATCTGTGGAGAAGTTTAATCTTAAAGCAGAGTGTTAATCTCAGGAGAACTCTTAATCTTGTAAGAAGAGTTAATCTGGTGAGCTGTGTTCAGCGTGTGGGAAATGCTCTTGGAGAGGTGTTAACCTCCGAGAAGTGCTAATCTTTGGATGAAAATGTTGTTTTCTGAATGTGTTCATCTCAATAGGACTGTTTACATTACTGGGTCATTTCATGTCTGAAATGGGGTTACTGCAGAACACTGAGAGAATTATAAATTCTTCGTATTTTGTTTTATTGCTTGTGACAGGTAATTTGATATTCATAAAGGGATTTTGAATATTTAGAACGATGAGAACAAATGGTTGGATTTGACATTCTGAGAGAAGAGACCGGGAAGAGAATTGGGGTTTGAGACATAGAAATATTGGATTGGGTTAGCTTTTTTTGATGCATTGATGCTATTAATATTAAAATAACCTGAGAACAACATTCTGCACATTTTATTTAACTCTTTTTATGTTTTTATGCTTCTTGTACCAGTGATGGTTAAATGAGCAGGATCAGCATACATACAGCATTCATGGCTTTAGTTGGCTGGATGCTGCACTCGATTTTTGGTCTTTCTCTTTATGTGATAAAGATGTTAGGCTGGTTGTTGACTTTCATTTTATGAATAACTAAGGAGCACAGTTTCAGCTAAAAATATAATTAAATGCTGTATGGAAGAAAATTTCCCAACAACATGAATTGAGTGAGTAAATAAAAACAATTCTAGAGTGAATTAACTCTTTAAATTGTTTTAACATTTTAAAATGAATAAGTATTAAATGTGGTGGTTCATTCTGCTGTGGCAACCCCTGAAAATAAGGGACTGAGCCGAAGGAAATAAATGAATGAATGAATGAATAAATGTACCAAATTGAATACATTTTTAAAGGTGCATTATAAAGTCGAATAATAATGGTGCAGTACATGGAAATGGCCATAACTTGAGCCTCAAATGTTATTGTTATGTATTCTTGTGTAATTTCCACAAGCGTAAACCCTGGTGCAAAAGAGGCCAATCAGAACACAATACAGACTGTTGCATATGCATGTACTTTAGGTTATGTTTTACATTTTCCAGACCTCACGAGCAGCCGTGTCATCAGGACATCGGCAGTCAAAACACTGACTGATATGTTGCATTATGTTTTCAATATATCAAAGTTTATATTAAACTCACCATGTATTTGGAACTCTTATTTTGAAAATGGGAGATGCAGCAAGGGCAGCTGCACCAGTTTGTTTTCTATGCATTACTAAGCAACGACTCAACAAGTCACCACTTTAGAGCTCATCAGAAGGCAAAATGCGGGATATACAGATTATTAATTTATTCAAAGCCAGTCAGAAAAGGCATAGGGTATGTTTAATTGAATCTTTTTACAATTATGTATATTTAATTGACTTCATTGAATGCCTCCCACTCTTATTGACCACCACCCACTGACCATCGACAGCTTTACTGTGGAGAGAGTCAGCAGCACTAAATTTTACAGAGGATCTCACCAGAACCACCAACACCATGTCTCTTTTTAAGAAGGCACAACAAAGCCTACACTTTCTCCACTGGCTAAAAAAAGGGCAAATCTAAAAAAAAAAATCATTGGTGCCCCTCTCCTCTACATTCAAGACATTTTCCTTTCACAATGCTCCAGCAAAGCTAGCGGTATTGTGAAAGACTCCACAAATCCCTTCCACACTCTATTCTAGCTGCTGCCACCAGGAAGAAGGTTTCAGAATATTAGAGCCTGCTTGGCTAGACTACTCACCAGTTTCTTTTCACTAATCGTTACAGCCCTCAATCAACTCAAATTATCGTACCCCCCTCTGAAATATTATCCACAATCCCAGCTCCCAAAAACCAAGACCCTGTTTCCTCCCCACCACACCACAGGAAAACCTCAAAACATTATGCATTTCTGAGTGTTTCTCACACAGGTGAGTGGGCTTCACAAACCACCTGTAGAAAACACAGGTCTCTGACACATTATCTGACACTTACACCAGTTTTGCACATTTGCACCAGACACTTTCTTACAATCACTCCATATCGCTATAAAAGCATTGTGTAATTTTGAGTTTGCTTCACACAGGTGAGTGGGCTTGACAAATCACCTGTAGAAACACTCTCTCTCCATATGCCAGTCTCCATTTATTTAAACTCCACCATAGAGTGACTCAATGAGAAAAACAATGTTTACTTGTGAAAGTACCACAGATCTAATTATGAAAAACAAATTGTTTTCATCAACAATACCACGCTTGCACAATATCTTGTGCAGTATTGTTAAAGAGGTGGTTCAATATGATATCATATTTTAAACTTTAGCTCATGTGTAATGTAGCTGTGTGAACATAAACAACATCTCTGAATGTAATACGCTCAAAGTTCAATGCAAAGGGAGACATTGGCTTTTACAGAGTTAGCTTAGCAAAGCCTACAGCGAACGAACTTTAGGGACTACAAAAAAATTACAAGGGATCACAAAGGTTTCTGGTTACACGCATTTACCATGTACATATACCAAAATATACTCTAAATATAAAAAAATATACTCTACATATAGAAAAGGAGCATGGCCAGAGGTGCTGTAATGTTATAGCAGAGAAAGCTAAGTTGCCGTCCAAATGAGACAAAGAGTGAAGTGCTTACAGTTTGATTTTAATTATGTTCCAGAGAATTATTTAAAAAATATATAGCTAGCATTTGACAAAGGACAGCTTCCAAAATCTCTACCAGGTTAGTGCTGTATTTGGCTAAAAACTCCTCAAAGGAACAGCTCCAACAAGCAGAGGTTATGGATTGTAGCAAGGATGTAAACAATGGGAAATGCTGTTTGGTACAGCTAACATTTTAGCTACATCATATTTATCAGTTAAATTGCTGGAAACACCCACAATCTTCAGTACATTGGTCCTGCACACATGCGTTTCTCATGTTATGTGCATCTAGAGACTGTTCACACCCGATTCTCTCTTAAAGGAGCCACACCCTATTTTCACTTGTAACAGACACTAGTCAGATTTTATTTTAGAGAGCAGGCATGATGTTCATCATTTTCATTTTCTGTCTGATTAAGGCTCAAACAGATACTGCTAACAGCTACTCTGATTGACAATATTTACACAGCAGAACCAAAGCGCATTGTTGTGGAGGCGTGACGCTCTACTGGTGATGTGGAGCCGATCCACGAATCACAGCACATTATGTTAGCTGACCAATCAGAGCCTTTTGAGGCTGGGTCTGTCGAAGAAACTAGGAAATATGACATTCGTTTTCATGGTAGCTGAGTAGATGTATGTAATCAAAGTAAGATTTATAAAAAAAAATAGCATGTTTTTTTTTTTTTACAAATAAAGCATGAGCGCACATTGCCTTGCATCTTATTAACACAACCAAGCCTTAAAATTACACTCTGGACCACCCCTTTGAAGTCCCCAAGAACCGAAAGCTGTGATCGTTATTTTTTTCGTATAGTGACACAGTTCCTAGAGAAACGAAATATTAAATGAGAAAGCAGAAAGCAAACAATTTTTCTTAATGACATGCACAGATGAATTGTTCACCACAAAACTGGCAATGTGACCTAAAAAAATCTTATGGTTTTGATTACTTTGGGACTTTAAATAACTATCATGTTTATTGGGATATTTACAGGATATGATTGTAATTTGAGGCAACAATGTAGACTGCTGAGTATTGTGTTTAACATATGTTTAAGCATCATGTCTTGTAAATAAATTCCTACTGCAATTTTTCTATAGTGAAATAATAGCAGTACATACAATAATAGCAATCTCTGTCTGTTTCATTTGTTGAGTTTAATTAGAATTTAGACACTCCCAACTAACAATATGAATATATTTTACATGTATACAAAAAAAGGGCAGCAGGGTGGCGCATTAAGTAGCACAATCGCCTCACAGCAAGAAGGTCAGTGGTTCGAGCCCCAGCTGTGTCAGTTGAATTTCTGTGTGGAGTTTTCATGTTCTCCCCGTGTTTGCGTGGGTTTCCTCCGGGTGCTCCGGTTTCCCCCACAAGTCCAAAAACATGTGGTATAGGTGAATTGGGTGAGCTAAAATTGGCCGTAGTGTATGTGTGTGAATAAGTGTGTATAGATGTTTCCCAGTGATGGGTTGCAGCTGGAAGGGCATCCGCTGCATAAAACATATGCTGGATAAGTTGGCGGTTCATTCCGCTGTGGCGACCCCAGATTAATAAAAGGACTAAGCCAAAAAGAAAATGAATGAATAAATGTATACAAAAAAGCAATTATATTTATTTCAATAGAAATTACATTAATGTTGGTTTTGGTTCATTTATCACTAGATTTTAACCACATTTCATAAACACTAGAATTAGTATTTTAAATGTATAGATAGTACTTGGGGGTTGAAAAAAAACACTCTAAAACAGGCGTGGGCAAACTTGGTCCAGCAGAGGTGTGCTTCGACACTAACCAAACAAACCTGAGCATGCTAATCAGTGTGTTCAAGATCTCTAGAAATAGGCAGGTGTGTTTGATAATGGTTGAAGCTAAACTCTGCAGGACACCGGCCATCCAGGGCCGAGTTTGCTCATCCCTGCTCTAAAATAAAATAAATAAATCTGAATAAGTAATTTGTCAGTTATATTGAAATATGAATATCTATATCTCCAATAAACTAGCAGATGATTTTGCAAACTAGCATAATACAAGATGAAGGCATCAGCTAACACAACATCAAAAAGTTACTGTAGTTTATACACTTGTATTGAGTTAAAATCAGCATGCTACAATTTGTAACAGAGCTCATTTCCACTCACCTGGAGTTACTGAGGTCATTCTGACCTCCACGGCTCTTCTCCAAACCCAGTTTGGTGAAGATGCCCACCAGGACCATGATGGCCACCACACCACAGATGATGTACACAATCATATGAGTTCGATCCCGCTCGTGGTCTGGCTGCACCTCAGTGTTGGTGGCCACAGGTTTTCCAGTATTTGCCCAAATTGGAGTATCATAGTTGGAGCAGGAGGTCTGATCCAGTCGCTGTTGACGAAACTGGCAGCAGAACCGGTAAAAACAGGTCCCACAACAGTACAAGAAGATACCAGCGTTACAATTAAAAGGAGGGTCCCATTGGCCCATGACATCATAGTAACCACGGCAGCGGGTGCCAGTGGACGGGATGGTGTCCTCCTCCACCTCTCCAGGTGTGGTCAAAGTTGGAGGTCCGTCTGATGTCACAGAGATCATCAAAGGGTCTACAGTATGATTGGCTGTTTGGATGTCCATGTCAGTTGAAGTCTCGTCCTGTGCTTTCGCAGCTCGTCCCAGAACGGCAGTGAGGAGAAGATGTAGTAAAAAGTAATTTCCAGCCATGCTTCAAATAAAAAAAACTCTCCAATTATTTAACTTATTTTGAGAGTAAAAAAGCATAAATGTTAAAAGAAAAACAATTGAAAACAGCTCGGCTAAATAATTTAGGTATTTAAAAAAACGAAACATTCAATAAAAAAAAAATTGAATGCCTTCTAAACTGAATAATTCTACTTATCTAAGTCTTTATCTATTTAAAAAAAATGCAGTGGATGCTAAAATAATAAGTACTTATTTAATAAGTAATTTAAAAATGGCAAAGAAAAATAATTACTAAAAAATGTTGTAATTGTTTAATTATAACGAAATTACCTTTGTTCTTTGAGACAAAAAAATCTTCATTTGTTTTCATACTCTGGTCCTGTCCAGAAATGCATGTTATTTTGTTTTCCCCATGTAGTTCAAAACTTGTTCTTTGTGCTCTCCAGTAGTAAAACTTTCTTCCTCTTCACCTCTGTAAACAACCAGTCATAGTAATTTGCCATAAAAATTCCTTCCTAAAGAATGAATGAACCCACAGACAGGTGTTTTAATCCACTGCGATCCACTCAGAGTGCTGCCTCTGAGCCTTGTGAAGGGCAACAGTTCAGAATTCAAATTAAAACTCCTCCCTTCTGTTCTCAGCACATCAGAGAAAGAGAGAGAGAGAGTGAGCGAGAGCGAAAGGGGGGCATATTTTCTATCCAGCTACTGGTTATAGTGTAAAAGGGGAGGAGGTATTACACTACTGGAGGGCTTTTTCACAGACTTATGTGTCTGTTTGCATGTACACTCACCAGCCGTTTTATTAGATATGCCATGTTAGTAGGATTGGACCCAATTTGTCAAAAAAAAAAACATTGCATAGTCTGATGGTGATGGAAACATTCCAAAGAGCTGAATTAAAGCTGTTACAGTGTTTATGTCAATAAAATGTCTCTAAACCATCCGAGATTTTCAATAAAAATTGAGACTCATCAGACAAGGCAAAATTATTTACAGACTTATATTGTCTAATTGTAGCCTGTGTGCTGCTTTAAAGTGTTCAAAGAAAAAACACATGCATGTTATTAACTACTCACCCTCATGTTATTCCCATCCCTTGAGATTTTTGATGATCTTCGTAACATAAATTAAGATATTTTAAATGAAATCTGAGAGCTCCCTCATCCTTTATAGACAGCAACAGTCCAGAGAAGTTGAGAGTGCAGAAAAGGACCAAAAACACTGTCAGAATATTCCATATGACTTCAGGTTCAACCGTAATCATACGAAGCTCCAACAACACTTTTGTGTGGCAAAAAATATGTAAAAATGACTGTTCAATTACATCTTTTCTTCTTTCAGGGTGTTCGTCAGGGTAGCACTTACTACAACAAAGCATTCTCACTACAAAAACTGATGCCTACTGGATATTTAGTCTTTTTCAGATTGTTCTCTGTAGATGTGGTTGTGTGTAAAAATCCCAGCAGATCAAGTTTCTGAAATACTTGAGTTAAATTATGCCAAGTGTAAAGTATTTTAAACATCCTTTCTCCACCACTCTGGTGCTTGATTTTTAATTTTAGCAGATCAATCAGGTCAATCTGTATGTGTATAGTTATTATCCGTATATACTATCAGTTGGTCTAATTTTAACATTAATAATACCATTCACTTGAATATGGTGTGGTGTTTTCACTACCAAAACTATCAAATTTAGTTTTGATCCATGATACAACCTTTAAATGAATACTTCACCCAAACAAGATCATTACCTGTTAATTTGCTCAACTTCAGGTGATTCAAGATTTTTTTCAGCACTTTTTTCTTCTTTAATGATTTACTGAAGAACAGAAATCTTTTATATCTTGCATGGCCTGAGGGTGAGTAAATTAACTGTAAATGCTACTTTTTGGATGAGCTATCCCTTTAATGTCATCCATAATTCTTTATTTGACACCGTTTCACATGACAGTGAAGACTGGTTATTGGCGTGTGAAAATTCAGCCTTGACATCACAAGAAAATGTTAGAAGATAGAATAGAAAATATATTTTAATAAATGTTTTTAAAAAATGAAGTTGCACTGGTGAATTTACAAGACTTTTTGCAAAAGCATTAAAGAATGACTGATCCCAAGAAGTTTTAGTTTGCTTCTGAGTAGCTATTTGTTTACCCACAACCAGTCTAATAGTAATGGGATTGACGACACAATCGGACTGAAAAATCTTTAAGTAAACACTTTAATTAATCCAATTAGGCTTTATACAAATTAGGGAACAGTTGTAGATCTTTTCTAATACGATTGCGGAGAAATGTAAACACTTGATCAAAGTGAAAACCAAACTGGAAGGTCCTGTTCATGTATAAATGATGCAATAACGGTGTAATAACATTTTGGTGGAATGTCATATTATTCAAAAATTCTGTGAAGTGCAGCAGAACAATGACCCAACAGCCTGTTTTGGCCACTGGAATATGCCACTTTTACTGCTTGAAACTTTGTGTGCTTGATGTGGTCTTCTAATTAGGACACAAAATAGTTCAATAATAAATATATCTGCTGTTTAATGTATAGAAAGTAATAAGTGATTGTAGTGAAATAGTATGTGTATGATGCTTCCATCCAAATTAATTAAACTAATGCGCAAAACATGCAATATTTTATGCATTGTATTTTCTGAGGTAGGAGAAGTCCCTGCGCTTTAGAAGATGAAATGCAATGAATATGCAGTAGGTCTTGGAGGCGTGAGACCGCTCTTTAGGCACAACCACTCAGGACAGTCCTGGGGGAAATAATACCAAAGCACTTTGATGATGGACTTTGGCTAAGGCATTTTTGAATAACCAAAACAACATTTTAGTTGTTTTTAATGTGATCAGTCTACTGGTCTGTGCATCTGTGCCAATTTTGCTATCCCATGGTCCAACTTTAGTTGTTCAATGGTGCAGTCTATTTCAGTTCCTCAAAATAGCAACGTGCCAACAATGCGCCTCAACAAACCTCCTTTCTAGACTGACACAACCATGAGTCCACAAAGGGGCACAAACGGATTTGCTATTTAAACAACGTGGCGCAAAATGTGAAAATTAGGGTTGTGCTGGTCTGAAAATAGCAACAAATCGCACCATACATGTCTTGCGCCTTGCGCTGGGTGTATAATAGGGCTCATGATCTGTTAAAACAAAATCTCTTTTTAAATGTTTTGGATTTCTACCATTTTAAAATATCGCTTGAGAAACAAGTGATGGCAATGGTAATTTTTTTTTAAGTATTATTAACTGAATAAACTCTGACGTGGTGAACACCACGGATTACACATGCGATGAATTACACATGTGACTAATAAGTTGTTTTTATTATCGTACTACTACTATCTACTGTACTTAAAATATTTGGTCATTATGACCTGCCAAAAATCCTACATACTTTGTCGTTCTCTTATTTATGGGACTCAACATTATCTTAATGCCCTTGCTGCCATTTTAGGCATTCATCAAAAAGTTGCAATGCTGTCCTGTCTCCAATTTGCTTGTATTCTTTTACTGTTGGTTACTATGTTACCTATAGTCAGCAACACTACAAACATAATGGAAACACACCTTCACATTTGTTTGTTTTTTTAATTTTTTGCAAACCTTGAATAGATTTGCTTCACCTTTGGAAGGATCCCCAGCTATAGTTTCCTAATATGATTTCATCTGTCTTTGTCACACCTGTTCTGATTTGTTTCATTAAACCGCCTTGCATATATGGCCCTTTCTGTGTTGGATAGCTTAAATTTGTTTATTTCAATAATATTTAAGCTCCAAATGACTCCTTTCACCTCACCTTGTCTTCCTCTCTCAACCTGCTGTTCTTTTACCTGAAAAGCCAACCCAGGCTCATTCTGAAACAGTACCCAAAAGCTTAGCTTTTTTTGCAGTTTTGTTTACACTAATTCATTAGAGGCCGCTGTGTACGATTGTTTTAGATCTTAAATTTCTCTCACGAGTGGCATTCGCGGCTGCTGTTCTCACATAAATATAGCAGAGGCCGCGGTCGACTGACTAAATGACTGACCGATCGACTGACGCACTCTCCTCTTTCCCTAAACCTAACCAATAGTGTTTTCAAAAGAACCAATTGACCAGTGCCCACACACTTCCCTAAACCCAACCGACAATTTTAAAAAGCAATCCAGAAAAAGAAAAGCCCTTACCTGATTTTTAATACGTTTTCAAATTTTACCACATTCTCACCCTGTTATTTTTTACTTATTTATTTAATTTTTTTGGCTTTTGTTTTTGTCTTACCTGCTTTCTGGAACCATTCTTTGCCAGACTCGAACCCCATTCTCTGCGTCTCAAGTCCACCGACGTGCATGGCGATCTAACTGGACAACAGCGGGAAAGGCGTCCATACGGAGATAAGTGGTCAACTGTGAAAAGGAATGGCGTCATATCGCCCTGTAACGTTCTTTTTAAAGAAAAAATGCAGCCATACGAACATCTGGCTACATAATTCGCAATCTCCAGTAATGTATATAGGGCTACATTTTCAGAATGAGCCTAAGTTAACTGGCAAAAAAAAAAAAAAAAAAATTCCACTTGAAGTGCCCCCCCCACCTGTCCCAATGGAATAAATGACCTTTTTTACATCCTTTTAAGCCAATAGTGTATGAAATGGTGTATTTATATTATTCATACTCAAATTATAGTTATGATTATATCTAGCACACACATTTCACATTCTATTTGCTACTATTATTTAACCTTTTCTTTCCCAGAGATGGGTTGCGGCTGGAAGGGCATAAAACATAAAATATGTGCTGGATAAGTTGTCGGTTCATTCCGCTGTGGCGACCCCGGATTAATGGAGGGACTAAGCCGAAAAGAAAATGAATGAATGAATGAATAATTTACATTTTCAGATATAAGGTATTATTTTATTCTACATTGCTGTGTAAAATTTACTGTGTAATGTATGATTAATTTTTTTCACTTTTTCAACAGTTTTTGTTAACTGTCATAAAACTGTAAGAAAAATTAGGATTCCAGCACTATTACATAACAAGTTTGAGCTTTCTTAGTTCTAGGTAATTGTAATCAGATAATAAATATAAGCGTTATTGTATTTTATATCTTAGAAAACTGCAGCTCCTCCGTTCAGTTGCGTCTGTTTAAAGCGCACTGACGAACGGATGGCGGCGGATCATGAGGCGTCTATCTGTTAATGATTTAGCCTAAATTTTGAGACACAAAGTTGTGACTTCATTACTCTCTGGTGGCTTAAACTGAACTATATTTTATTTTTTTAGAGATCACATATGGGTTAGATACAGATTAATGTACTATACGCCTGAGAAATAAGACGTATATGCATGCAGAACAGCTAGAAGCATACAAAAGTTTGTCAAACTGAGAATCAAATGTGCTATTATTTATATACTCAAAGATAGCGTTACAGTGACCCAAATCCATAACATTATTATTATTATTATTATTATTATTATTATTATTATTATATTCATATTACACAGCGCTTCACGGAAATCGCGCACTGCACCTTTAAGGTAATTTAATATGGCGGCGCTGTGGCGTTGCTGTGGTTACCATAGACAGTGACGTTCTAAAAAAGAATGCGTTCGAAAAACGGTCTATGACGTTGAGAAACTAGAGTGACCTGCATTTAGTGTCTGACCATCGCAGACATTAGCGGTATGTAAAGATCTTTCTAAAAGCTTAATTTTGGGTTATTATATTTGGTTGTTTCGACGTGCTTTTGGTGAAGGACACTGAAGATTTTAGTATTTCTCTCGGGCATATCGTTTCAGATTATTATATTAGTTTTTCCACGTCTTTTTTCGGTTAGACAGTAGATTGTACTGAATGTTGGTTGGAATTGGAAATTGCTTTATTGTCGACTTGAAAACTTTAGGATTTTATATATTTACATATTCCAGTTTATGTATTATGTTCTTTAGTAGCCTATTTACAATAGTAGAATGCCATTTGTTATGTTATCGGTTTGGATAGATACAATATTTTTGTTTGTTTGTATTCTTATTTGTATTTCTTATTTACTTTCTTTTTGTATATTCCTATCTTGTTTAACATTTGCAGATTGTTATTTGTTATATTGTCAGATAAGTTGATCTGTTATAATGTATTTGTATGCTGTCAGCTTTAACACATACTCCATATTTCTGTTGTTTTATTTATTTGTAATTTAAGCTGTCGGCCTGTTCAACATTTGTAGCTTTTGATTGTTATTTGTTTTATTTACAGTTTTGCTAATTATTGTAACACATTTATCTATTAAGTAAACTTAAATAAGTTTAAGATTGTCATCTTGTAGAGTATTTATTTATAACTGTGATATATTATTTGTTAGTGTTAGAACAGAACTTTCAAAGAAATGGTATTAAGTTAAATTAATGACTTATCTTTCTATTGTGTTTTACAGATTGGACTGGACCACATGGAGAAATTACACATCTCAGCAAAGACTGGATAGTGATGGTCAGGAATTTCTTTCAGATGGACGGGTTCATTGATTGATGTCCTTCCAAGATGAAGAGGGTGGTGTTTGGTATAGATCAGTGGTTCTCAAACTTTTTTACCTCAGAAAGAATTTGTCTCCCTAACTAACACCTAATGATGACTAGCGTCGAAATATAGTATCATAGAAGGCCTAATTAATCAGCTACAGCTCTGCCCAGTTCAAAAACAAGGCAGATTTATTTATAAAATAATGTCAGCCACTTTAAACATTATAAATAGTTTGAACATTAACACTACTGTGCTTACGATTAAATAAAAATGTGTTTAAAAGTAAAAAAAAAATCTGTACTGTTCGTAAAAAGTAAAAACAATGATAAAATGCTGTGCTTAAAGGTAAAGTATTAGCTTATAGTAGCCTATATTCATCAAAACCTGGAAATGTAGCTTGGACCTCATAAATTTATTTGTCATTATATTTATATCCTATTTAAACCATTTTGAAATGTGTGTTGCATGTATATATATGTATATATCCACACACAGAGACACAAATTACATGGGTTTAATTACAAATCAGACATTGCTATCTCAAAAATAATTAAAGTAAAAAATATTACTTTCTTAGCTGAAATTAGCTGTTTTTTCTGTCTAAAATCTGCTGTGTCTGTCACAGGACACTTTTTCATATGTGTTATGAGGACTAATATAGGCATGTGTGAAGTGAATCAACTCATTTGTAACTAGTTCCTAGTTGTAGAGATTGGAAGTGTTACAACTATCCCCGGTCTCCTCCTTGAAATCTAAACATTACCTTGTATTTTAAATAAATGATTCACAATTACATATTTAAATTAGAGATCAGATCTGCTTACACCGTGTCATTTACAGTACGTGTGTCAGAATAGCAAGTGATTATATAAATACACTGTTTGACCAGTTCATTCATTGTTTATCAATTTATACGTGCAGCATTTCCATGATTTGGTGGAACTGAGATCATATCCTATGTAAACCGTGGGGTTAGCGTAACCTGTGCACCTGACCACCATTTTTAGGCCAACAGGACAGGTCTGCAAAAGCACTTCTCTAGCGCATATCTGCTCGAGAGCTCCACAATCTTTTAGATTCTTAGCAGCTGATGATGCGATGCACTAAACATGCTAATCACAACAGTATGATCATACAGTACAGAGAACGGCCAATGCTGATCTCATCAGTGTTATCGCATGCAGCAAAAGGTAAATAAGTATTCATATATTTTTAATTATTATTCAGTGATTCATCTGCATACCACACTTTGAGAACCACTGGGATAGATAGTTCGATAGGCCTTGTGTGTGTCAGGTTTTTCCCTTTTCAGCTAATGGAGAGCAGGCAGAAGAGGGAGACTCACAAGAGAATCGGTTGACATTTATCTAAAAAATGCGGCAGAACAGCACCCGCCCCAGCAGGCCAGCTTGCCTCCACCACCCCGTCCTGGGGTTGGGGGTTAGGTTTGTGATGATGGGGTCGGTCCATGGCCGGAAAAGGGGAGCGAGATCCACCTCCTCACACGCTGGTGGGGGTTAGGTTTGTGGCCAGGCCCCCAGCCAGCCAGCCAGCCCAGCCCGCCCCCACCACCCTGCCTGGGCTTGGGGGTTAGGATTGTGATGGTGGGAATCAGTCGTCCATGGCCGAAGAGGGAGAGCCAGCCAGCCCGCCATTGTCCATGGCCAGATGGTTGGGGGTAGGTTTGTGATGGTGGGGGTTGGTCATCCATGGCCAGAGCAAGAGGGCGAGATCCACCTCCTGACCTGCTGACCAGGCCCCCCAACCACCACCCCAGCCAGCCCGTCCACCATTGCCCATGGCCAGAGGGAGAAGGAGATCCACCTCTTCTCCTTGGACCAGGCCCCCCGGCCCCCACCCCAGCCCGCCCTCAGCATCCCGTCCTGGGGTTGGGGGTTAGGTTTGTGATAGTGTGGGTTGGTGGTCAATGGACAGAGAGAGAGGGCGAGATCCACCTCCTCATCCACTGGCCAGGCCCCCCAAGCACCTCCCCAGCCAACTATTTTCCATGGCCAGAAAGTCAGGTTAGGGTTAGGTTCGTGATGGTGGGGGTTGGTCATCCTTGGCTGGAGAGAGAGAGTGATATCCACTGCCTGACCTGCTGGCCAGGCAACCCCGGCCACCACCCCAGCCCGCCTCAACCACCCCGTCCTGAGGTTGAGGGTTAGGTTTGCGATGAAGGGGGTTGGTCATGCATGGCTGGAGAGAGAGGGCGAGATCCACCTCCTCAACAGATGACCAGTCTTCCTGGCCACCACCCCAGCCCACCTTCACCACCTTGTCCTGGGGTTGGGGGTTAGGTTTGTGATGGTGGGGGTTGGTTGGGGTGGTATCCACTTCCTCACCCGCTGGCTAGGCCCCCCGGCCACCACCCCAGCCCACCTCTACCACTCCGTCCTGAGGTTGGGGGTTGGGTTTGTGATGGTGGGGGCTTGGTCAACCATGGCCGGGGAGAGAGGGCGAGATCCACCTCCTCACACGCTGGCAAGGCTCCCCAAGCATCAGTCCTTCTCCACCACCCCGTTCTGGGGTTACAGGTTAGGTTTGTGATGGTGGAGGTTGGTCGTCCATGGCCGGAGAGAGAGAGGGCGAGATCCACCTCCTCACCCGCTGGCTAGGCCCCCCAAGCACCACCCCAGCCAGCCAGCCAGCCATTGTTTATGGCCAGAGGGAGAACAACCTCAGCCACCACCTCAGCCTGCCTCCACCACCCCATACTGGGGTTGGGGGTTAGGTTTGTGATGGTGGGGGCTGGTTGTCCATGGCCGGAGAGAGAGGGCAAAATCCACCTCCTCACCCGCTGGCTAGGTCCCCATGAACCTCCCCAGTCAGCCTGCCTGCCATTGTACATGGCCAGAGGGAGAACAACATCTACCTCTTCAACTGTGGGCTAGGCCACCTCCCCAGCCATCCAGCCACCCATTTTCCATGTCCAGAGGGAGTACAAGATCCACCTCTTCAACCATGGGCCAGGCCCCTTGGCCACCACCCCAGACGGCCTACGCAACCCTGTCTTGGGATTTAGACTTAGGTTTGTGATGGTGGGGGTTGATCTTCCATGGCCGAAGAGAGAGTGCGAGATCCACCTCCTCGCCTGTGGTCCAGGCCCCCCGGCCACCACCCCAGCCCGCCTCCATCATCCCTTCAAGGAGATGGGGTTAGGTTTGTGATGGTGGGAGTTGGTTGTCCCTGGCCAGAGAGAGATAGCGAGATCCACCTCCTCACCTGCTGGCTAGGCCCCCCAAGAACCACCCCAGTCAGCCAGCCCGCCATGATTCATGGCCAGAGGTAGAATGAGATACACCTTTTCACCCATTGGCCAGGCCCCTAGGCCACCACCCCAGATCTTCTCCATCACCCTGTCCGGGGGTTGGGGGTTAGGTTTGTAATGGTGGGGTTTGGACGACGTGGCGAAGAGAGAGGGCCAGATCCTTCTCTACACCCGCTGGCCAGGCCCCCCAAGCACCACCCCAGCCTGCCTGCCTGCCAATGTACATGGCTAGAGGAAAAACGAGATCCACCTCTTCACCCGCTGGCTAGGCCCCCCAAGCACCACCCCAGCCAGCCATTGTCTATTGCCAGAGGGAGAACGAGATCCACCACTTCACCTGTGGGCCCGACCCCTTGGCCACCACCCTAGCCCGCCTCCACCTTCCTTTCCTGGGGTTGGGGGTTAGGTTTGTGATGGTGGGGATTGGTCGTCCATGGCCGGAGAGTGAGTGTGAGATCCACCGCCTGACCTGCTGGCCAGGCACCCCGGCCACCACCCCAGCCCGCCTCCACCACACCATCCTGAAGTTGAAGGTTAAGTTTGTGATGGTGGGAGTTGGTGGTCCTTGGCCGGAGAGAGAGTGCGAGCTTCACCCCCTGACATGCTGGCCAGGCCCCCCGGCCACTACCCCAGCCCGCCTCTACCACCCCGTCCGGAGGTTGAAGGTTAGGTTTGTGATGGTGGGAGTTGGTGGTCCTTGGCCGGAGAGAGAGTGCGAGCTCCACCCCCTGACATGCTGGCCAGGCCCCCCGGCCACTACCCCAGCCCGCCTCTACCACCCCGTCCGGAGGTTGAAGGTTAGGTTTGTGATGGTGGGAGTTGGTGGTCCATGGCCGGAGAGAGAGGGCGAGATCCACCTCCTCACCCGCTGGCTAGGCCCCCCAATAACCACCCCAGCCAGCCAGCAAGCCATTGTCCATGGCCAGAGGCAGAACGTGACCCACCTCCTCACCTGCTCGCTAGGCCCCCCAAGCACCACCCCAGCCACCCAGCCAGCCTTTGTCCATGGCCAGAGGGACAACGAGATCCACCTCTTCACCTGTGGGCCTGACTCCCTGGCCACCACCTCAGCCTGCCTCCACCACCCCATACTGGGGTTGGGGGTTAGGTTTGTGATGGTGGGGGTTGGTCGTCCATGGCCGGAGAGAGAGGGCGAGATCCACCTCCTCACCCGCTGGCTAGGCCCCCCCAAGCACCTCCCCAGCCAGCCTGCCTGCCAATGTACATGGCCAGATGGAGAACGAGTTCCACCTTTTTACTCGTGGGCCAGGCCCCCCGGCCACCACCTCAGCCCGCCTCCTCCACCCCGTCCTGAGGTTGAGGTTTAGAATTGTGATGGTGGGGGTTGATCATGCATGGCCGGAGAGAGAGTGCGAGATCCACCTTTTCACCCGCTGGCTAGGCCCCCGAAGCACCTCCCCAGCCAGCCTGCCTGCCAATATACATGGCCAGAGGGAGAATGAGATTCACCTCTTCACCCGTGGGCCAGGCCCTCTGGCCACCACCTCAGCCTGCCTCCACCACCCCATCCTGGGTTTGGCGGTTAAGTTTGTGATGGTGGGGGTTGGTCGTCCATGGCCCTAGAATGAGGGCAAGATCCATCTCCTCACCTGCTGGCCAGTCCCCCCAAGCACCACCCCAGCCAGCCAGCCCGCCATTGTCCATGGCCAGAGGCAGAAGGAGATCCACTTCCTCACCCGCTGGCTAGGCCTCCCAAGCATCAACCCAGCCAGCTATTTTCCATGGCCAGAAAGTTATGTTAGGGTTAGGGTTAGGTTTGTGATGGTGGGGGTTGGTCATCCTTGGCTGGAGAGAGAGAGTGATATCGACTGCCTGACCTGCTGGCCAGGCCCCCCGGCCACCACCCCAGCCCGCCTCTACCACCCTGTCCTGAGGTTGAGGGTTAGGTTTGTGATGAAGGGGGTTGGTCATGCATGGCTGGAGAGAGAGAGGGCGAGATCCACCTCCTCAACAGATGACCAGTCTTCCTGGCCACCACCCCAGCCCACCTTCACCACCTTGTCCTGGGGTTGGGGGTTAGGTTTGTGATGGTGGCGGTTGGTCATCCATGGCCGGAGAGAGAGGGTGATATCCACTTCCTCACCCGCTGGCTAGGCCCCCCGGCCACCACCCCAGCCCGCCTCTACCACCCTGTCCTGAGGTTGGGGGTTGGGTTTGTGATGGTGGGGGGTTGGTCAACCATGGCCGGGGAGAGAGGGCGTGATCCACCTCCTCACACGCTGGCAAGGCTCCCCAAGCACCAGCCCTTCTCCACCACCCCGTTCTGGGGTTACAGGTTAGGTTTGTGATGGTGGAGGTTGGTCGTCCATGGCCGGAGAGAGAGAGGGCGAGATCCACCTCCTCACCCGCTGGCTAGGCCCCCCAAGCACCACCCCAGCCAGCCAGCCAGCCAGCCATTGTTCATGGCCAGAGGGAGAACGAGATCCACCTCTTCACGCGTGGGCCTGGCCCCCCAGCCACCACCTCAGCCTGCCTCCACCACCCCATACTGGGGTTGGGGGTTAGGTTTGTGAAGGTGGGGGCTGGTTGTCCATGGCCGGAGAGAGAGGGCAAAATCCACCTCCTCACCTGCTAGGTAGGTCCCCATGCTCCTCCCCAGTCAACCTGCCTGCCATTGTACATGGCCAGAGGGAGAACAACATCTACCTCTTCATCTGTGGGCTAGGCCACCTCCCCAGCCAGCCAGCCACCCATTTTCCATGTCCAGAGGGAGAACAAGATCCACCTCTTCAACCATGGGCCAGGCCCCTTGGCCACCACCCCAGACGGCCTACGCAACCCTGTCTTGGGATTTGGACTTAGGTTTGTGATGATGGGGGTTGATCTTCCATGGCCGGAGAGAGAGTTCGAGATCCACCTCCTCGCCTGTGGTCCAGGCCCCCAGCCACCACCCCACCCCGCCTCCATCATCCCTTCAAGGGGATGGGGTTAGGTTTGTGATGGTGGGAGTTGGTTGTCCCTGGCCAGAGAGAGATGGCGAGATCCACCTCCTCACCTGCTGGCTAGGCCCCCCAAGTACCACCCCAGTCAGCCAACCCGCCATGATCCATGGCCAGCGGTAGAATGAGATACACCTTTTCACCCATTGGTCAGGCCCCCAGGCCACCACCCCAGATCTCCTCCATCACCCTGTCCTGGGGTTGGGGGTTAGGTTTGTAATGGTGGGGTTTGGACGACGTGGCGAAGAGAGAGGGCCAGATCCTTCTCTACACCCGCTGGCCAGGCCCTCCAAGCACCACCCCAGCCTGCCTGCCTGCCAATGTACATGGCTAGAGGGAAAACGAGATCCACCTCTTCACCCGCTGGCTAGGCCCCCCAAGCACCACCCCAGCCAGCCAGCCATTGTCCATTGCCAGAGGGAGAACGAGATCCACAACTTCACCTGTGGGCCCGACCCCTTGGCCACCACCCTAGCCCGCCTCCACCTCCCTTTCCTGGGGTTGGGGGTTAGGTTTGTGATGGTGGGGATTGGTCGTCCATGGCCGGAGAGTGAGTGTGAGATCCACCGCCTGACCTGCTGGCCAGGCACCCCGGCCACCACCCCAGCCCGCCTCTACCACCCCGTCCGGAGGTTGAAGGTTAGGTTCGTGATGGTGGGAGTTGGTGGTCCATGGCCGGAGAGAGAGGGCGAGATCCACCTCCTCACCCGCTGGTTAGGCCCCCCAAGCACCTCCCCAGCCAGACTGCCAGCCAATGTACATGGCCAGAGGGAGAACAAGATCGACCTCTTCACCCGTGGGCCAGGCCCCCTGGCCACCACCTCAGCCTGCCTCCACCACCCCATACTGGGGTTGGGGGTTAGGTTTGTGATGGTGGGGGTTGGTCGTCCATGGCCAGAGAGAGAGGGCGAGATCCACCTCCTCACCCGCTGGCTAGGCCCCCCAAGCACCTCCCCAGCCAGCCTGCCTGCCAATGTACATGGCCAGATGGAGAACGAGTTCCATCTTTTTACCCGTTGGCCAGGCCCCCCGGCCACCACCTCAGCCCGCCTCCTCCACCCCGTCCTGAGGTTGAGGTTTAGAATTGTGATGGTGGGGGTTGATCATGCATGGCCGGAGAGAGAGTGCGAGATCCACCTTTTCACCCGCTGGCTAGGCCCCTGAAGCACCTCCCCAGCAGGCCTGCCTGCCAATGTACATGGCCAGAGGGAGAACGAGATCCACCTCTTCACCCGTGGGCCAGGCCCTCTGGCCACCACCTCAGCCTGCCTCCACCACCCCATCCTGGGGTTGGCGGTTAAGTTTGTGATGGTGGGGGTTAGTTGTCCATGGCCCTAGAATGAGGGCAAGATCCATCTCCTCACCTGCTGGCCAGTCCCCCCAAGCACCACCCCAGCCAGCCAGCCCGCCATTGTCCATGGCCAGAGGCATAAGGAGATCCACTTCCTCACCCGCTGGCTAGGCCCCCCAAGCATCAACCCAGCCCGCCTCCACCACCCCGTACTGGGGTTGGGGGTTAGGTTTGTGATGGTGGGGGTTGGTTGTCCATGGCCAGAGAGAAAGGGTGAGATCCACCTCCTCACCCGCTGTCTAGGCCCGCCATGCACCACCGCAGCCAGCCAGCCAGCCTGCCATCGTCCATGGCCAGAGGGAGAACGAGATCCACCTCTTCACCCGTGGGCCTGGCCCCCCGGCCACCACCTCAGCCTGCCTCCACCACCCCATACTGGGGTTGGGGGTTAGGTTTGTGATGGTGGGGGTTGGTCATGCATGGACAGAGAGAGAGGGCGAGATCCACCTCCTCACCCGCTGGCTAGGTCCCCTTGCACCTCCCCAGCCAGCCTGCCTGCCATTGTACATGGCCAGAGGGAGAACAAGATCTCCCTCTTCATCTGTGGGCTAGGCCACCACCCCAGCCAGCCAGCCACCCATTTTCCATGTCCAGAGGGAGAACAAGATCCACCTCTTCAACCATGGGCCAGGCCCCTCAGCCACCACCCCAGCCGGCCTACACAACCCTGTCTTGTGTTTTGGACTTAGGTTTGTGATGGTGGGGGTTGATCATCCATGGCCGGAGAGGGAGTGCGAGATCCACTTCCTCGCCTGTGGTCCAGGCCCCTCGGCCACCACCCCAGCCCGCCTCCATCACGCCGTCAAGGAGACGGGGTTAGGTTTGTGATGGTGGGAGTTGTATGTCCCTGGCCAGAGAGAGAGGGCAAGATCCACCTCCTCACCCGCTGGCTAGGCCCCCCAAGCACCACCCCAGTCAGCCAGCCCACCATGATCCATGGCCAGAGGTAGAATGGGATCCATCTTTTCACCCGTTGGCCAGGCCCCCTGGCCACCACCCCAGATCTCCTCCACCACCCTGTCCTGGGGTTGGGAGATAGGTTTTGTAATGGTGGGGTTTGGTCATCCGTGGCGAAGAGAGAGGGCCAGATCCTTCTCTACACCCGCTGGCCAGGCCCCCCAAGCACCACCCCAGCCTGCCTGCCTGCCAATGTACATGGCTAGAGAGAAAATGAGATCCACCTCTTCAACCGCTGGCTAGGCCACCCAAGCACCACCCCAGCCAGCCAGCCATTGTCCATGGCCAGAGAGAGAACAAGATCCACAACTTCACCCGTGGGCCAGGCCCCCTGGCCACCACCTCAGCCTGCCTCCACCACCCCATACTGGGGTTGGGGGTTAGGTTTGTGATGGTGGGGGTTGGTCGTCCATGGCCGGAGAGAGAGGGCGAGATCCACCTCCTCACCCGCTGGCTAGGCCCCCCCAAGCACCTCCCCAGCCAGCCTGCCTGCCAATGTACATGGCCAGATGGAGAACGAGTTCCACCTTTTTACTCGTGGGCCAGGCCCCCCGGCCACCACCTCAGCCCGCCTCCTCCACCCCGTCCTGAGGTTGAGGTTTAGAATTGTGATGGTGGGGGTTGATCATGCATGGCCGGAGAGAGAGTGCGAGATCCACCTTTTCACCCGCTGGCTAGGCCCCCGAAGCACCTCCCCAGCCAGCCTGCCTGCCAATATACATGGCCAGAGGGAGAATGAGATTCACCTCTTCACCCGTGGGCCAGGCCCTCTGGCCACCACCTCAGCCTGCCTCCACCACCCCATCCTGGGTTTGGCGGTTAAGTTTGTGATGGTGGGGGTTGGTCGTCCATGGCCCTAGAATGAGGGCAAGATCCATCTCCTCACCTGCTGGCCAGTCCCCCCAAGCACCACCCCAGCCAGCCAGCCCGCCATTGTCCATGGCCAGAGGCAGAAGGAGATCCACTTCCTCACCCGCTGGCTAGGCCTCCCAAGCATCAACCCAGCCAGCTATTTTCCATGGCCAGAAAGTTATGTTAGGGTTAGGGTTAGGTTTGTGATGGTGGGGGTTGGTCATCCTTGGCTGGAGAGAGAGAGTGATATCGACTGCCTGACCTGCTGGCCAGGCCCCCGGCCACCACCCCAGCCCGCCTCTACCACCCCGTCCTGAGGTTGAGGGTTAGGTTTGTGATGAAGGGGGTTGGTCATGCATGGCTGGAGAGAGAGAGGGCGAGATCCACCTCCTCCACAGATGACCAGTCTTTCTGGCCACCACCCCAGCCCACCTTCACCACCTTGTCCTGGGGTTGGGGGTTAGGTTTGTGATGGTGGCGGTTGGTCATGCATGGCCGGAGAGAGAGGGTGATATCCACTTCCTCACCCGCTGGCTAGGCCCCCCGGCCACCACCCCAGCCCGCCTCTACCACCCTGTCCTGAGGTTGGGGGTTGGGTTTGTGATGGTGGGGGGTTGGTCAACCATGGCCGGGGAGAGAGGGCGTGATCCACCTCCTCACACGCTGGCAAGGCTCCCCAAGCATCAGCCCTTCTCCACCACCCCGTTCTGGGGTTACAGGTTAGGTTTGTGATGGTGGAGGTTGGTCGTCCATGGCCGGAGAGAGAGAGGGCGAGATCTACCTCCTCACCTGCTGGCTAGGCCCCCCAAGCACCACCCCAGCCAGCCAGCCAGCCAGCCATTGTTCATGGCCAGAGGGAGAACGAGATCCACCTCTTCACGCGTGGGCCTGGCCCCCCAGCCACCACCTCAGCCTGCCTCCACCACCCCATACTGGGGTTGGGGGTTAGGTTTGTGAAGGTGGGGGCTGGTTGTCCATGGCCGGAGAGAGAGGGCAAAATCCACCTCCTCACCTGCTAGGTAGGTCCCCATGCTCCTCCCCAGTCAACCTGCATGCCATTGTACATGGCCAGAGGGAGAACAACATCTACCTCTTTATCTGTGGGCTAGGCCACCTCCCCAGCCAGCCAGCCACCCATTTTCCATGTCCAGAGGGAGAACAAGATCCACCTCTTCAACCATGGGCCAGGCCCCTTGGCCACCACCCCAGACGGCCTACGCAACCCTGTCTTGGGATTTGGACTTAGGTTTGTGATGATGGGGGTTGATCTTCCATGGCCGGAGAGAGAGTTCGAGATCCACCTCCTCGCCTGTGGTCCAGGCCCCCAGCCACCACCCCACCCCGCCTCCATCATCCCTTCAAGGGGATGGGGTTAGGTTTGTGATGGTGGGAGTTGGTTGTCCCTGGCCAGAGAGAGATGGCGAGATCCACCTCCTCACCTGCTGGCTAGGCCCCCCAAGTACCACCCCAGTCAGCCAGCCCGCCATGATCCATGGCCAGCGGTAGAATGAGATACACCTTTTCACCCATTGGTCAGGCCCCCAGGCCACCACCCCAGATCTCCTCCATCACCCTGTCCTGGGGTTGGGGGTTAGGTTTGTAATGGTGGGGTTTGGACGACGTGGCGAAGAGAGAGGGCCAGATCCTTCTCTACACCCGCTGGCCAGGTCCCCCAAGCACCACCCCAGCCTGCCTGCCTGCCAATGTACATGGCTAGAGGGAAAACGAGATCCACCTCTTCACCCGCTGGCTAGGCCCCCCAAGCACCACCCCAGCCAGCCAGCCATTGTCCATTGCCAGAGGGAGAACGAGATCCACAACTTCACCTGTGGGCCCGACCCCTTGGCCACCACCCTAGCCCGCCTCCACCTCCCTTTCCTGGGGTTGGGGGTTAGGTTTGTGATGGTGGGGATTGGTCGTCCATGGCCGGAGAGTGAGTGTGAGATCCACCGCCTGACCTGCTGGCCAGGCACCCCGGCCACCACCCCAGCCTGCCTCTACCACCCCGTCCGGAGGTTGAAGGTTAGGTTTGTGATGTTGGGAGTTGGTGGTCCATGGCCGGAGAGAGAGGGCGAGATCCACCTCCTCACCCGCTGGTTAGGCCCCCCAAGCACCTCCCCAGCCAGACTGCCAGCCAATGTACATGGCCAGAGGGAGAACAAGATCGACCTCTTCACCCGTGGGCCAGGCCCCCTGGCCACCACCTCAGCCTGCCTCCACCACCCCATACTGGGGTTGGGGGTTAGGTTTGTGATGGTGGGGGTTGGTCGTCCATGGCCAGAGAGAGAGGGCGAGATCCACCTCCTCACCCGCTGGCTAGGCCCCCCCAAGCACCTCCCCAGCCAGCCTGCCTGCCAATGTACATGGCCAGATGGAGAACGAGTTCCACCTTTTTACTCGTTGGCCAGGCCCCCCGGCCACCACCTCAGCCCGCCTCCTCCACCCCGTCCTGAGGTTGAGGTTTAGAATTGTGATGGTGGG